>NC_139582.1:13136606-13431606 GCF_946808225.1 Silurus aristotelis
ATGCTTTACCCGTCAACAAAAACCTGACAGACACACTACACAGATCTCTGCTGCAGAGAGATATTTGTAGTTTGTGCTTTTTTAATCAAAAACTAGTACAGATTTGGAAAATGTGGCAAAAAGGAGTGTGTGAAATATCGCTCCAGTGCTGCTAAGTTAAGACACACACACAGATATTCAATGAGAACGAAGTTTTCTGAATTTATTAAATGCAGTGAAAAACGATTGAAATGCAGTTTTTTCATTGCCGAGGTTATTTTCATTCCTTTAAATAGATTTAACATTGATATAAAATGTAATGTGAAGATGTTAAGAAGTAAGAACCCCCATCCTACAGACACACACACACACACACACACACACACAGAGCACAGATCTAATTGAAAAACGAGGGCAGAAATATTTGTCTTTTCATGTGCTCAGAATAAATTCGTGTTTCCGAATCAAATCTCGTCCCCGTGTTTACGGGTCCAAAACAGTGTCTCATTAGCAGAGACAGTCTTCATTTCTGCACGCAAAACAGGACGAATGAATCGCATGGCTACGTTTTAGAATGCATTATGCATTCAGGAATGAACTCAGTGTCATTTTGGACATCAAATAAAAGCACCACAGGTCACTGGAAGAGACAAGTACCACAGTCGAGATAAATTTTTTTTTTTTTTTTTTTTTGCATAAAACCCACCACTGTGTCTATTTATGCAGCACATATTGTCCAATTTGTTCTCAGAACACGGGCTCCGGAAAATGTGTAGAAATGCTAATGAGAAACAAAAGTCTGTCGAATGCTGTAAAACCATATGAACTTATGAAAAAACTACAATAGGAAACTCCTGTATATAAGCTATCTATGATGATGATGATCATCATCATCTTTTGGATAATAATCCTAATCATTAACTTCCCACTGTGGGTGTTTCCGAAACCATACCCCCTATTTATTCTATAAGGTACAGCAATAGCATCAGTTCACAGCATGCATGTCCCAGACCTCACACCCCATTAAATATACAGGCCACGTAAACCTCATCATCGGTCCAGTATGAATGTGTCCCAAACCTCACTCCCGATTCACTATAGAGTTCACTGTGGGATGTCCCCACTGTACACCCTATTAACTATATAGGCTACATAAACATCATCAAACACCACTATCACTGTGGCCTGGCCCAATCCGTACAACATATGTGCTATAAAGTAAAAAAAGAAAAAGATCAGGTCTTCTGGGGAATGTCCTAATCCTCACTCTGTATTCACTACATATTCTCCACATGAACATAAACATATGGACTATGTATTTAATCTACAGGACTATAAACACCATCATTAGTCCACTGGGAAAGTGTCTTTTTTCGGCCAAACACTATTCAGGCTACTGTGACCATGTCCCAAACCATACACACTATTACCTATAGATATCACTGTGGGTGTTTACACACTAAATAGGGATGGTAAACCACACACCCTCTCCCTATATAGTCTACATAAACCTCACTTCCCTGTTGGTGTGTTGTATTCAATCTTTTGGTCATATGTCATCTTTCTAGAAGACTCTAAAAAGAATGCAGCTCTAATGCTAATGCTAGCAGGATGAGATTGAATCGGTGCTAAAGGTCAGAGCGATAGATCACAAAGGCGAGATGAAAAGTTGTAAACTTCACTTCATGCACCAGAGCCCAAAAATGTCAGTGCACTACCAGGAACAGTGGACTGGTGATGGGAGACATTTATAACATTGCTCACTCATACGGCCTATATAGTGACTTGGGTGTGTGGTTTGGGACATGTCCACTGTGGACTGATGATGATGGAACATTTATAATGGTGCATGTGCCCTCTATATTGAAAAGGGCGAGCAGTTTGGGACACATCCACAGTGGACTTAAGATGATGAAAGTTTTGTAACAGGGTTTCTGTGCCCTATATAGTGAATAGAGTATGTAGTTGTGGACAGATGGACTAATGATGGCTATGTGGCCTTTGTAGTGAATAGGGTTTGTGGTTTGGGACATGTCCATAGGGGACTGATGATGGTTATGGGGCTAATGTAGTAAATACAGTGTGTGGTTTGGGACAAATCCACATCAATAAAGATTAGAGTATGTAGTTTGGGACACATCCACAGTGGACTGATGATAGTGTTTATGCATGCTATAGACTAAATAGGGTGTGCTTTTTGGAACATGATTGCAATAAACTAATAATGGTGTTCATGCAGACTATATAGTGAATAGGGGACATTTGGGCATGTCTAATGAAAGCTAATTGTGTAAGATGATTTAAGTAGTAAATAGGAAGCTTAATTTCCAAAGTGAACATGTAAATAAGTCCTCATAGTGAATGTTGGTGTGGTTTGGGGCACATCCACAGTGGCACTGACAATGACGAGACATTAGTGATGGTCTAAAAAATTCTAAATAAATTGAATAATGAATAAAGTTGGTTATATTCTTAAAACTAGTGCACTACATAGTGCCCCTGTATCATTACTGTCATAGTATGTGAGGATAGTGAGTGAACTAAATCGGGACACAACAGAGGAACAAACTGTAACGACACTAATGGTGTAAAAGTCCTCTGTGCTTGTGTGTGTATGTCAGTCAGACTGGATGAAATGTGACTTTCGAACTTTCTCCATCTCTTTTTTCTTCTCCATCGCCCTTTTCCCTCATTCTCTCGCTCCTTCTGTTTCAGTCACTTAGCCATGCACAGACATGGTGGAAGCTACAGAGTGGAAGTAGACAACATTCATCTGTCCATCAAATGCAGTCATGCAGAGGGAAGAAAGGAGGAGAAATCATCTCTCTCTCTCTCTCTTTCTTTCTCTCTCTCGCTCTCTCTGTCTCTCTCTCTCTCTCTTTCTCTGTCTTTGTGTCTCTGTCTCTCTGCAGAGGTTTGGATAGAGCTTGTACTGAACACCACATACACTTACATGGTTCACTCTGACAGCACTCCCGTATAAACTCTCACGGTGGTTGGGCCAAGTTTTCACGCAATAACTTATCCAAAAGCCGCAATCGCCTCTCTAAATTTCATGATTGTGAGGGATAGAATGGATTTCAGTCTCTTTTTTTGTGGACAAGACTCTAAATCCTTCTCCACTTAAATGCATTTACAACAGGTTCTCTCCTCACTTCACCACTTACATGTAAAGTCATTGCTAGCAAACTTCAAACTTTACAACTAATGGTTGCCATGGTTACAGCAGTAGAAGCTAGCTATATACTACTTTTAGCTGATTCGTCCTACAGAAACAACATCTACACATTGATTTACCTTCATTTCTATTTCAGATCCGGAACCTTTTTAAAGTGATATAACCATCAGGATCTGCTGTATCAGATAGGAACATTAAAAATGACTTCCAGAAGCCAGAGGCTGTGAATGAGACGTGCGTTTGTTTTTTTTGTTTTTGGATAATTGTTCCTCTCGTTTGCATGAATAAAATGCTCTCCCTCCTTCACTGTAAATGACTTTAACACATGTTTCTACTGCTGTTTTGAGGGAAATATGGCTGATTTCTGCATATGTTTGCTGATGTTTACAGATTAAATAAATACTCTAAACAATGCAAAAATAAACATTGCGTGGGAAAATCACTTGTGGATAAATTTACTAAAATATTTACATTTTTAAACTTTAAAAATTTTTTTTTTACTTTTTGGGTTACTCTAATATTCTTTGTGTTAATGTGAAAACAATTGTAAATTATCAAGTGTAATTCACAACACATCTGATGGACTGTTAGCCACTCCCACAAAACTCTTTTAGTCACACAGCCATTTTTACAGAGAGCTTAGAAAACCTTTAAATAGTTATGTCCTAAACCATATATCATAATATACTAATTTGTCCTCAATCAATGTGAGCAAACCAAGTAAATTTAATTTATTCATTTATTTATATATGTAACTGAATCCTGATTGGCTAGTGACAAATCTGATTTAGGTCAGAAATATGGGAACCCACTGATCGCGTTCTATCCTACAGTTCTCTTACTTACTATTCTCTGGTAGTGATGCAAATGATCCTCAATCTTTTTATAGTTGCTACCAAAAACAGGCACGATGTGTATCTGTGTTCATCAGACGCCTCCGAACAGAAACAACAAACGAACCAAACAGATAATGAACAACTCGAAATACTCAGCAACTATAAAAGGACAAAAATATATCTCTATCTGGAGATTTTGAGATTTGCCAATTTGCAGCAGACTCTCAAGCAACATGAAAGTGCCTTATCTCATATATTTATATCAGTTGACAATGCTGGTCAGTTTGTTTGTTTCAAGCTGACTCTCGAGTGAAACAGGACTGCAATGTCTGAGTTTATTTTTAAAGATCTTCATGTTAAAATCTGTAAAAAAAAAAAAAAAAAAAAAAAGTGTTCATAAATCCTTTTAATTGAGAAGAAAGTGAACACTCTGTCCCTCTATAAATCTTCATGGCTGAGATGCTTTTCTCGGAGCGAGCACACAATGGGCCGCACTTTTCAATTTGGCGAGGAGAGAAAATGGGGGAGCGAAGTAAAAAGCAGGCGCTTTAGCAGTGGAATGTTACATCTATTCTACTTTGTTCCAGCCTTTTGGGAGTAAGTGGAGGGCAGCCGTACACTCGCCTACCCGTTTACACTTTCTTTTACAAGAGCGCTGCGGCTGTAATTGTGTTCCGCAGTGCCGTCTTCTGCTGCCTGGCTCCCCTCCTCCAGACCTCGGCATGATGAAGAAAAATGTAACTCAGTTTGAGGGGACTCTTTCCTTTTTTTTCTTTTTTTTTTTTTGGTTCATGCAGGTGCATAACTTATGTTGGCTTTCCACCGGGCGTCCTGATACATCTCATCGCTATGATGGTGTACTGTGATATCAAAACCAGAAAGAGTTGTCAATCAACAGCATGACCCAGTAATCATTTCAAAATGAAAAAGTAGAGATTGTGGGTCACCTACGATTCATAATTTAAGCGTTCACCGTAACTTGTCATGTTTTAAGTGCCAATTGATGTGCGAATAATAATGAAAAAAAAAAAAATACATGATGGCATGATAAACACAATGTATTTTATACTCTATGACCTACAAATCACTGCCCCTTTTTTGCTAATATCTTTTTATTAGATTTTAGCAAAACCGCTGTGGCCCGGGTTCGATCCCTGGTCAGGGAACCAACCCCAGCCACTTTCAGTGCCGGTCCCAAGCCCGGATAAATGGGGAGGGTTGCTTTAGGAAGGGCGTCCAGCGTAAAAATATGTGCCAAATCAAACGTGCGGAGGATCCGCTGTGGCGACCCCTAACAGGAGAAGCCGAAAAAAAGAATGAATTTTATTTGATTATTTTAAATGTTTGACCTGCATTTCATTGTTGACCTGATTAGCCATTCAGCTAATTCACTCATAGGTAATAGACATACACTCCCTTAATACTAAGCTATCTAGTTAGTAGTTAGATAGTGGTTCATGCTTCACTTACCCTAAAGCAGGCCTTAATTTGTTTAGCTAGCTAGATAGTTATGATCTAAAACCTTTATAGAACCATGACAGAGCTAGCTAGTTATTCTATCATACAAGCTAGCGTGATTAAGCAATTAGCTGCTGTTGTTTTTAGAAATGATGGCTCTATGATTCCATGGATTGCAGACAGTCCTTGAAATCAAATTTCTGAAATTTGATAACTTGAAGATTTAATGTGGTTAAGTTTTAATCAGTTGCATTCAGCAGAGATTTCACTCCTAAAGAAGGTCATGAAAATAGGGTCAAAACTCACACGTGATGGAGGATCATGCATCGGATAATACGTTGAGGAGGACCACCAAAGCAGAGAGGTGTAATAAAGTACAATAATTGTATATGCACAGGACACAGACACTCAACTACATTATATTTCAGAATATAAGACTCGAAACCCCAGCTGGAGCCGCACGCCACGTCCCGAAGGCTTTCATATTGCCGTAGTGTAATTTTCCATCTGAATTTGAATACAAAGGGATCTAAATAAACACGCCGACATGTCACTCGTTTAATACGTTCTGTAGTTAATGTATATGTGCATACATAAACTCTGTGGGTCTATTGTAATAAATCGCACCGCTGTCTCTCATTCAGTTCTACATTATACACTTCCTATATATTTCCTTTATTCATTATTCATGCGAGTTCTCTCTAATGGCTGCCGTTCATCATGCAAGGAATTTCGTATCACTGCCGAGTAATTATGCAATCTGTCTGTCTGCAAGATTTATAAAACGATTTGTTATTATATGTAGCATTTTTATTTCTCTTGTTTTTGAGTATGACCTTTGTGTTTAAGCGCATACAAAATAAACTTTTTCTCCTTTATTTTCTTCTTTATTTTCCTCTTGTGTTTTAGAGTAAATATTATGGATGAGTCATCTAGAAAACTCATGTTCAGCGTGTATTAAATAGAATTCAGCACCTGCTTTCGTATGGACTCTGATAAACCACCTCAGAGATATTAAGAGAAAATAGAACATTACTCAATCCAGGCTCTAATTAATCCTAAAGTTGGTGCATTACACGCTACATTTGCGTTTGTTAGCACAGGTAGAGCACTCGAGTCACAGTGCATATCCATGCCGTGGTTAAGCCGGTAAACATACCAGTGTTGGGCTATGTCCAGGTGTGTATGACACACACTTTTACCCTCTGGCTCTTGTCCAATTATAGATTAGCTGCAAGTCCTAAACCGTAGTGCTGCTGAAATCTCATAAAATCATTTCACTTGATATTACATTGTCGATAACTAATAATTTGCCTCCTAATTTGCTTTTCGGATGGCTGTAGAGGAGGAGGAATGTACGGGTATGTATTTATAATGAAACATATTTACGTATTTAGAGTGAAATCACAAAATGTGAATTTAGGGTCGAACAAATCTCATGCAAAAACCCTAAACATCTCTACTGAGTGAGATATGACTGAGATGGATATGACTGCAACTGCAATTCGTATAATTGCACCCTGTTTGAATGTGATATGTAAAGAACGAATCTCTGTGTGTGATGCTGATAAAGTCAAATAATGACTCAATCAATAGTGGTGTGAGAAGACAGAGCTGCCACCTTGAAATGTCCTGAAGAGTTTTTTTTCCTTTTATAACGCAACCGTTTTTTTGACTGACTGTTTTAAATTTTATTTATTAAGTAACAACACTTTTTCTTTTTATTTCTAGTTACATTTAATGTTGTAGGATGTCTATGAAACAAGTTAGTTCCTGGTCTGACTTGCATTAAAGCAGCAATAAGTCATTCCCCCCTATATTGAAAGCTATAGCTTTACCTCTGACTCTTACAAGGCACCAACAACTGGAGACTCCTTTCATAATCGTTGCATTTACTCAAAGAAAACGTCCCTATTTCAACCTTCATACATTTGTTGGATTGTGTTCTGTACATGTTCCTGTGAATGAGCTGTTACTATAGAAACAATTATGCATTTTGAATGAGTGCTTTAATATAAACTTCTTTATATAATATTCATCGCTACCTTCTGACCAATCAGAGCCCAAGACTCAACAAGGCTCTGGGGTATTTGAGGAAAAAAATTGTCTTATTCTAACATTGACAATGTGAAGTTATGTTAAGGAATTCACACCAGAAATTAGAATCCGGGGAGCTATGTGCACTGCATACAATTAGGCAAGAAATAGAAAGATAATGTGTGTGTGTGTGTGAGACAGAGAGAGAGAGAGAGAGAGAGAGTGAGAGAGAGAGAGAGAGAGAGAGAAGGATAGAGAGAAAGTGAGCATAATTAGCTGAGCCGCTGCCAAATTTCAGCCATAGAGAGTGGCAGGATCTCAATCTTTAGCCCTGAAGTGCACTAAAGTAAACGAGCTGGTTGTAAAGTGTGATGTGTCCTGGGCTTTCTTAGTGCAAGCGAGCTGCATATTTCTATTTTTAAAGGCAATGATAAGTATCCGTTGTTCTATGGACTAACATCTGTGTCATTAGAACTGTTTTTACATTTTGGATCATACACAGTGTCCTCCAGTTCAGTTCTGTTCTATTTTTTCATGTTTTGACCACATAAACATAAAATGTATGCACACTGAAATAGAATTATTCGCTTCAAGTCCAGATTCAAGCACACTTTTTATAGTAAAAGCATAATTGCCCCAATGAACCATTATGAGACATCTGACCATAAGACTTGTATGTGCTTTTTGAGCATTCTTGAAAGATGTTCCGCTCGATTCTGAAGTTTGCTTGTGGAGATTTCTGCTCAGTTACCTACAAGGGTGATGAGGTCTGGGGCGTCCCAAAAGTATTCAGTACGGTATAGGTCAGAGCTCTAAAGCAGGCCTCTCAAGATCTTCCACTCCTACCCATGTAAATAGAGCTTGCACAGTGGTATTGTCATGTGGAACCGGATCTTCTAGTTCAAGTGAATGGAAAATATAATGCTACCACAACTAAAGACCTCGAAGGTCTTGCTAAATTCAAACCTAATACCAGACTAATATCTACCTACAAATATGTTTACAAATGCAAAATCTTTATGTATTTATTTATTTTATTTACATTTGTTTTACAAAAGATTGACTGTCTTTTTTTCTTTTCTTTTTTTTTTTTTTGTGCTTATTTTAGAACTAGCTTTCAGCCAAGATCTTGATGAAAGCAATTGAGAGTTAAGATTTCAAGATCCCAGAAGTGGCAGTTTAGTGGTACTGGGATTTGAACTCACAACCTTCTGATCAAATGTCCATTTAGCTATCACTTTCAGAATGAAATCTTGTCAAAAATATGCACTTGGTGATCAATGAGACGGGTAGCATCACGATATGTGAGTGTTTAAATGAAGAAGGCACGGTGAGTAAATGGTGTAAATTATAAAGAAAATATTGCAAACATTGAGCAAGGGTACTATCGGTCTATGGAGGGTTTAGAATGCGACGATAAAAAGATCAGAAATGCACATGCACCACTGTGCGCACAGGTTTTTTGGCAAGCTTCAGGCTTTGTTTTTTTTTTTTTTGAAGTGGAGTTGGGCTGGAAATTTTGCTGAGACAACACAGCTGCTCTCCCAAACACACCGAAGTTGCTTGATCTCACTCAGCACTGAACTGGATTCAGAGCTCAAACATTTTCGCCGTCATCCGCCTCCTGTGTGTGTTCAAACCGCATTAGCTTTAAGATGGACTCCATCCGTGCCGCTCCATTAGCCCTCCCTAGATAACGCAGCACATCTCAGCCGTGTTTACTTAACATGCAGGATCCGGCCTCCTCGATTTGCGCTAATCAGCCGATAAGACGAGAGCCCTTTCCCTAATCCCTGGAGGCTGAAAGCCGAACTCCTAATGGTCATTAGTAGTAATTATGCTCCCTAACCGGCACATCCGAACCAGTTGTCCTCACTAATAAGAAGCGTTTTTTCCACTTCCCTGCCCTCTCACTCACCAGCCACACACACTATATACAACCAGTAAAAATTTATATACATTTAAAAAAGCTAGTTATGTGCGTGAAAAAAGAAACAGTGTTCTGATGAACAGCAGGGCGGCGGCAGAGATATCCGAGCCCACAGCAGGATCCAAGCTCCAATTTCACGTGCGTCTGTCTGTATCATTTAAAAAAAAATCACTCCCGCCTGGACTGAAAAAAAAAGGGACAAAAATATCTGCTCTGCAGGGACAATGCTGTGTGATTTAGCGCTCATGTGACTAAACGCTCGCTATGAGTTTCAGATTCAGCTGATGCAGTTTTTTTTATTTATGTTTTTTTCTTCCATCAGGAACGCTGATGAAAGTATATGCAAAGTAAGTTTCAGTCTCTCACTCTCCTTCGTTCTGTCTTTTTAAAATTTCTTTGATATGGACTGTTGCATGCAAATTATATATATATATATATATATATATATATATATATATATATATATATATATATATATATATACAGTGAGGAAAATAAGTATTTGAACACTCTGCTATTTTGCAAGTTCTCCCACTTAGAAATCATGGAGGGGTCTGAAATTGTCATCGTAGGTGCATGTCCACTGTGAGAGACATAATAAAAATAAAAAATCCAGAAATCACAATGTATGATTTTTTTAACTATTTATTTGTATGATACAGCTGCAAATAAGTATTTGAACACCTGAGAAAGTCAATGTTAATATTTGGTACAGTAGCCTTTGTTTGCAATTACAGAGGCCAAACGTTTCCTGTAGTTTTTCACCAGGTTTGCACACACTGCAGGAGGGATTTTGGCCCACTCCTCCACACAGATCTTCTCTAGATCATTCAGGTTTCTGGCCTGTCGTTGAGAAACACGGAGTTTGAGCTCCCTCCAAAGATTCTCTATTGGGTTTAGGTCTGGAGACTGGCTAGGCCACGGCCTCGACCCATCTTCAATGCTCTAACTGAGGGAAGGAGGTTGTTCCCCAAAATCTCGCAATACATGGCCCCGGTCATCCTCTCCTTAATACAGTGCAGTCGCCCTGTCCCATGTGCAGAAAAACACCCCCAAAGCATGATGCTACCACCCCTATGCTTTACAGTAGGGATGGTGTTCTTGGGATGGTACTCATCATTCTTCTTCCTCCAAACACGTTTAGTGGAATTATGACCCAGAAGTTCTATTTTGGTCTCATCTGACCACATGACTTTCTCCTATGACTCCTCTGGATCATCCAAATGGTCATTGGCAAACTTAAGACATGCCTGGACATGTGCTGGTTTAAGCAGGGGAACCTTCTGTGCCATGCATGATTTCAAACCATGACGACTTAGTGTATTACCAACAGTAACCTTGGAAACGGTGGTCCCAGCTCTTTTCAGGTCATTGACCAGCTCCTCCCGTGTAGTTCTGGCCTGATTTCTCACCTGTCTTAGGATCATTGAGACCCCACGAGGTGATATCTTGCATGGAGCCCCAGTCCGAGGGAGATTGACAGTCATATTTAGCTTCTTCCATTTTCTAATGATTGCTCCAACAGTGGACCTTTTTTCACCAAGCTGCTTGGCAATTGCCCCGTAGCCCTTTTCAGCCTTGTGGAGGTGTACAATTTTGTCTCTGGTGTCTTTGGACAGCTCTTTGGTCTTGGCCATGTTAGTAGTTGGATTCTTACTGATTGTATGGGGTGGACAGGTGTCTTTATGCAGCTAACGACCTCAAACAGGTGCATCTAATTTAGGATAATAAATGTAGTGGCGGTGGACATTTTAAAGGCAGACTAACAGGTCTTTGAGGGTCAGAATTCTAGCTGATAGACAGGTGTTCAAATACTTATTTGCAGCTGTGTCATACAAATAAATAGTTTAAATATCATATATTGTGATTTCTGGATTTTTTTTTTTAGATTATGTCTCTCACAGTGGACATGCACCTACGATGACAATTTCAGACCCCTCCATGATTTCTAAGTGGGAGAACTTGCAAAATAGCAGAGTGTTCAAATACTTATTTTCCTCACTGTATATATATATATATATATATATATATAATTTTTTTTTTTAGACCAGAAACAATTCATTTTATTGACTTTATTATTTTTTTTAATTAATGATAGATATGTGAATATTATTTTTACTGTTAATCAGTTTAAACTGTGATGTCATTATATATAGCAATTTATTCCATATGAGTAGTGAACCTGGACATATTTGATGTCTCGATAGTTGACAATTGAAGGTCTTCTATAGTCTACTGTGACTGTAGTGTAATGGTCCTAAAGGATCTAATGAACGTTAATTTTGCAATCTGGTCAGGTTTTTGACTGATTTTAAAATAATTAATTACAACAATGGGAACAGTGCCTAATGGATCTGACACAAATTACACATGGAAACAACCAAAACAAACCTCAAAGTACCTCAAAACATTTGGTTTTCTTTGCTAATCTTTATTGTTTTTTAATGATAATTATAAATTATAATTTCTATTAGGCATATATATCATATTTATCCCATTACAGGCTGTCGCTCTAGCAACATGATGCGATATTTATCACAATAATTTATATTTAATCGTATTTTATGCAAAAAAAAAAACCACTAAGAAAAAAAAAAGATCTTTTGTGATGAATCACTAAGGCAACTGAATCATTACTGTCCACTTTCCTTTTGGTTTAATTGCTGCTGAAAAATTTTCTATTCAATATCCGTAATTGATTTTGCAATTGCTTGTATTCAAAAATGTGTCTGTAGATCCCAAGTCAAAAAAGTGTTTATCTGTGAGATGTGGTCCACTCTGCCTTGGTAAGTCAGTTGTGTATCAGAAAACCTTTCAGTCATAACTGAGATGAAACAGTGTTTGAAACAGTGAATCAGCCGTATCAGTGGGTTCAATGAGTTTGTGAGAACTGTGGCGTTCCAGTGCATGTGGTAGAACATTGGATGCATCCAAGTATGAAAGATTACTCTTTCTGATCTCAGAAATATGACTAAATTATAAATTAACACCAAATTCTAACAATTATTAGCTATTTTGCATTGCTCAAGTTGGCAATTTGGAAACATTCTTACAAACTTGGGCATGTTTTTACAATGGGCAATTCTATATATGAATTGGAGCAAATCATTTAACTGAAAAGTATCAAATGACTGATGTGTGACAATTTTGTAATCAAGTTTGTACAATGATCTCGGCTGATCGATTACACCTGCTGTAAAGGGAAAGGTGCGCATTTAATTTGTGCCTTGTCTCTTTGTTTTTAAGCAGATGGAAGGCAAACAGCAGTGTTTTTATTCCTCCGTCTCTTCCTCACACTTGTATCCGATGAGCCGCCTCTAACCTCATCCCCAGAGAATGTCCTGGAGAGAGCGATCTTTATCGAGTGGTGTAAAAGCAGCAGTGCAGGGACGCAGGGAGCCGATAACATATGCACCGGCCTCTCCGACATCTGCAGCCTCATCAGCGCTACAATTCCTTTTTATTTCTGTCTTAATCCTTCACCTTGCTCACTCATCATTCGTTCGAGCAATGCTGTTAGAAGGCAACGGAAGAGAACCAAGAGGCGAAGGTATAACGGCTAACAGATACTGGAAATTAACCAGCACTAATAGCACTGTAACTGCTATGTAATTCTAATGTAGCTAATGCTACATGTAAAGCTAATGTAACTATGAAATAAGAAGCGGGTACTCATAACCAGATCTGAAGAAAGGAAAGAAAGAAAGAAAGAAAGAAAGAAAGAAAGAAAGAAAGAAAGAAAGAAAGAAAGAAAGAAAGAAAGAAAGAAAGAAAGAAAGAAAGAAAGAAAGAAAGAGAAAACTATTCAAATTAATGAAAAGCCCATGACTGCCATTGAATTCATTTTATTTTACTTATTATATTTAAATGTTTACAATTATAATACTTTGGGCTCATAGACTTTGTATACCTGTATTTAATAAAAAAAAAAAAAAAAAAAAAAAAAAAAATATATATATATATATATATATATATATATATATATATATATATATATATATATATATATATATATATATATATATATATTGTATACAGTATTTTGATTTGTTTTAGTATATTTTATAGTTTATTTTATAGTATTTATCAAATGTATTATTTATCATCATTAGGAAATATGCGTAGTCAATAATGAACACAGTAAAAACTTACGTACAAACAAATTCATGCTACATGTTTGGAACGTAACTCTTTTGTAAGGTGGGCAGCGTCTGTATATATAAATATTTCTAATTAACCTGCTTGCATTTGTTTCCACACTGCTTTGCTAATACTTAATACTTTACAGCAACCTTTGTTTGTAATACGGTGCTCTGTTTTTTTTAAGATTAAAACTCTACCAGTTTAACACATCTTGATATGGTCAATTTATTCCACTTTTTCTTTGCAAAATAACCTCCATATCTAGTAAAGAATTTAGATCTGGGTTATAACTGGTCTCCTGCTAATTCTTGATTTTCTTCTACTGAAGCTGTTCCTTTGGGACCTCATGGTGCTGAAAAGACATATCAGCTTTTCAAATTCTTTGCTGATTTAAATTTTTATTTTTTTTTACCAAAATATTGGTAATTGGTAATTCTATTCATGATTCAGATTTAATTTATCCCTGAATCTTAGCTTAAGAGAAGCAGCTCTATAACATGATGCTGCCACCATCATGCTTCACTGTAGATATTCTGTTCTTTAATAAACTTGTTACTGGATCAAATATATCTAACACAATTATGCCCAAAAGGTTCTACCATGGTCTCATTAGACCAGAACAAATTGTGATACATAGTTTGGAGTGATTTAAGAGACTTTAATTTCTTTCTTCCATTTAGCTGTTTTACCAAAGAAGAATCGCCAGAATAGCATGTAAAGTCTATAGCTTAAAAAAAAATATCTGATGCTATAGTAACATTCATGGAGTGTCAAAATGTTCCATGCTTAAATTGTAGTTGTAGGTCTCTAGAAGTTTTACTTTTTATATTTACTGTATAGGGGATGATATTTAGCTTTGGTAACGATGGATTATGATTTCTACCAAACCACTATAGACCAACTATGAGAAACATGACTTTAAACACTTTCATACTGCTGCTTAACACATTAGTCTTATTCATATTATAACAATTACTTGCAGACTGTATGTAGTGACTCGGTAGTTAATATCAATTTGAGCCGATTAGTCAGACTGTATGACCTTTGCTAAATGAATTACCCAGCAGTCCTCTTGCTGCTTGAGATCCCGAGTGACGAAACTTTATCCAACTGCTGTGAAAAAGTTCTCACTCTAGTTAAAAAGCACATCAGGGAAAATGAGTGCAATAACGCAGGTTTCTGTGGATTACACTCAGGACTCAGCCTGGCTAATAAAAATATATTCATTTTATGGATATATGTACCAGAACACTAATTCAAAGGTCGTGCTAATTACAGTTTTTACGATTTGTGGACAACACTGAGAGTTCGCTAAGGAACATTGCAGCTACTTTTGGAGTATTATGCCTTCAGTGTTTGCACACACTATTATTATTATTAATAGTAGTAGCAGTAGTTGTAGTTGTAGTAGTAGTAATAACATCAGCTTCAGTGTAAGAGGTTCTGATTATATTTGATAGAAAGAAAGAAAGAAAGAAAGAAAGAAAGAAAGAAAGAAAGAAAGAAAGAAAGAAAGAAAGAAAGAAAGAAAGAAAGAAAGAAAGAAAGAAAGAACAGACAGAGTAAATATGTACCGTAATTACCGTAATTTCCTTATATACCCACTGAATTTGACAAATATTTTAATTTTTAACATAAATAAGCCGCACCTGTCTATAAGCTGCAGTTGTCTATACTAATGTACTTTACACAGGCTTTCACGAAAGACATGTTACACACGGTGTAACGGGTGAAATATGTTGCGCTTCTATTAGGAGCATAGCGGTATTTTGGGAAAAGACCGTCACTGCATTCTTCCGGTATTACTGCGTGTGTGAGACTGAGGATTATGTCCTTATTATTTTCCGATGCTCATTTCTAAGTTTCTTTGACAAACCCGTAACGCTGTTGCAAAGAAAAAAAAAAAAGCACAAGTTTTGGAAACCTGTCTGTGCTTATATGATTTCTGTTGCAACTGGAGTTAGCGAGATTTTCCTTCACCCAGACTCAACGCGTTACAGCGGCTTGTATCTAAACAGTAGCCGACCAAGTAAGTCATTGTTCACCATCTTCCTCCTTCCTTTCACAACTACAGTGGTACCTTGACCTACGAGTGCATTAATGTATGAGTTTTCCAAGGTACGAGCGGTCACTCGGGCGATTTTTTTTGCTTTGTTACACGAGCAAAAAATTGAGGTACGAGCTCGGGACGCCACTGCTAGATGGTGAAGCGAAGCCAGAAAGCGAAGATTGTGATGAAAATTAAGATAAGCAAAGAAAAAAAAGGAAACATTTTAAAGTTTAGGGATATGTAGTGTACAGGAGTGATAGTAAAAAACGAGTTTCCCTCCGCCTCTGCTTTTCGCCTCTACCCCCCCTCCACACACACACACACACACACACACACACACACACACACACACCACTGTATTTTCCAATTTAATAACATTAAACATAAAAACAGGGTGTCATTTTTGAGGGTTGGAACGGATTAATGCCATTTTAAGTATTTTCAATATGGAAAACTGGTTTGATGTGCGAGCAAATTGAGATACGAGCTCGTCCACGGAACGAATTAAACTCATAGGTCAAGGTACCACTGTATTTCTCTGGGGGGTTTATCACACAGGTGAGATGCGGTTTTTTTTTTCGTTTCCATTCGGAAATTTCTTTGGTCTAATGTTATGGGGTTCAGTTTTTTGGCTTGAAGTGTGAAACCGAGAAAAACCCAGGAAAAATCCATAAATTAGCCGCTTCGTTGTTTAAGCCGCGTGGTTCAAAACGTGGGAAAAAGTAGCGGCTTATAGTCCAAAAAATACAAATTTAAGAAAACAATTCAACCAATTTATAAACAGAACTAAACATAAAATAAGGAAAAGAAAGAGTGGGCAAAAAGAAAAGAGGGGGGAGCATTGAAGAAGATAGAATAAGTGACATTTGAGCAGTGTTTGTAAATTTAAAGCAAAGCTGCTAATTAGCTGGATTTGAAGGGCATTGTGACATCACTAGTGGCCATGAAAATAGGAAAAGTGTCACACTTTAACCTTTATGTAATAAAATGCAATATTTTATTGACACTAGGTCAAATTAAGTAACATACATGTTGTGATTTATTGAAAATATAAAAAACGAAGCCTTTGGAACTCTCATATGTATGTGAATAATAGCATGAGCCTGCTCATGTCTGTGTTTTTTGTGTGTATTGCTTGTTATAGTTGACCAGGGTGCTACTTCATAGTCTGTAATTTTTTATGTTTGGTGTTTTGTTTGCAGTGTTTGTGTTTTATTTATTATAGCCTCATGTGGAGAATCTGACCGAAGCTGAACTACTTCTGTCCCACCACTCCGGTGCTGTATACCACACCGAGAACAAAAACCCTGGAGAACGCTGTATTCACACATACGAGTCACTGTGTTTTTTATTTATTGCTTGCAAACTTTCAGGCATGTTTTTGTTTTTCTTTCACTTCTTATGCAGATCTTCATTATTCTTCAGGACTTCTGAGGATTTCTGAGGGGTTTGTATAACAGTTTATGAGACTGATTGATTACTGGAAATTGATTGATGACTGGAAATAACAGCATGCATTTGGATAGGTCAACTTAAAAAATATTTTCCTCTTATATATTCCTTTGTACATCCTAATCAGTATTCAACATCAGCTTCAATAAATTACAGACCCATGATCCACGGCTTTACTCCTTTTCCTGTCAGCTTAAAGACCCATTTCTGGAACATGATCCGTTGATCCGACATTCAATAATCAATATCATGGGGTACTGTGTTAATGAATAGCAGGACACAAGTGAGCCATTCATCATTGATTTACTTTCAGAGCTACGCCACAGAGAAAAAGAATGTAAAGATTTGGTCAATAATCAACGCAGAGCTTCTCGATTTCAACAACAAGCACAAATACTAATATTGAACTATGGATTTGATGATTAGTTTACTCAACATGCCATACACATGATAGCTATTTAGTATTCAGATTAAAAACATAACAATATCAAATAGAAATCCTACAGACTCCTAAAAAAAAAAATTATTGACATGATTTTTACCAAACAATTAAGAAATTTATTTAACCAGACTTTTGGCCATAAAATGAGATTGTTAATAACGATTTTAAAAAATATAAAATCAACCAAACAACAACCAAAAACAATTGTAATTATAATATAATTGTAAGAATATTCTACATTCAGAACATCAATCAATTTTTAACAACGCACAAAATGCAGATTCTGAATTGCACTTTGAAAGACGCTTTGGATGCATGCAGATATACATCTAGACATCACATCAAGAGGCTAAAGTGGTCCAACACTCTCTCAAAAACTTTCTAATAAATATAAATGACCAGGAAGCTGCTATTTTGTTTCCAGGAAAGTCAATAATTAATAATGCCTTCGTGTTAAGTTAAAAATATTAACTTCAAAACGTGTCTGATTATTTTTTAAATCAGGGAGGCCAATAGTTTTGGAATGAACTATATGGTAAACAACACACATACACTCGCACAGACCCACACACACACTCGGATCTACATAGTGTAGCTGAGGGAAAATGTTTTTGTGGCTCAATGTTAATAGCTTCACTGCCATATTAGCACACACCAGCGTCTGAACAACTCCAAGCTCATAAAGTGTGTATGTGTGTGTGTGTGTGTGTGTGTGTGTGTGTGTGTGTGTGTGTGTGTGTGTGTGTGAGTGTGTGAGTGTGTGTGAGAGACTGCAGTAATTACCCAGTCTGGGACATCAGTATGGTATTTATGAATACACCACACATTAACACACACACACACACGGGTGGGCCATACTGT
The DNA here is from genome assembly GCF_946808225.1 of Silurus aristotelis. Classification (NCBI taxonomy): domain Eukaryota; kingdom Metazoa; phylum Chordata; class Actinopteri; order Siluriformes; family Siluridae; genus Silurus; species Silurus aristotelis. The sequence continues at coordinate 13,154,973 of NC_139582.1, forward strand.
GATTAGCATTCCAGCTGCATGCTCAGTCCTTGTCCCGCTCGGCCCAATAATCAAACCTGACATTAGCATTTTATTCTCGTCTTTCTCTCGCTAAAGGGGCTGAGGATGGAGGCAGGGCAGCTGAGATATTGATAATCATGACACCTTGCCGTATCGGGTGGAACAACACACCGCATGGACACAACAGCCGGCAAAAAAATGTCACCGAAAAGGCGAGAGAAATATGGAGCTGTGAGATTACATCGATCGAAAAAAGTGCAATCAGAGAACTAGCGCGTCCCTTTAGCGTAAGTGAGCCGCATGAGCCGATCTATGAAAACAGAGTCATAAAGCCATCGAAGCGGCTAAGATACACAACGTGAGGTGTTTTCCTTTAGCACACTAACACACACACACACACACACACACACACACACACACAGACACACACACACACACACACACACAGACAAACACACACACACACACACACACACACACACACACACACACACACACAGACACACACACACACACACACACACACACACACACACACACACACACACACACACACACACACACACACACACACACACACACACAAAGGAATCCACAGAGCAAACTGTGACCACCTGCATTTCCCTTCAGGTTTCCCTTTTAGCATCCAGCCCATTAACAAAACAATAAAAGAGAACATCAGATCCATTTTATTGACGCCATTTTTACCTTTATTGTACCAGCCATTCCCACCGAGTTCATTTCTTAGGAGACGCATATTTTCTCGGGATGTTTAATGCTAATGATCTCACATGCAATCTCACGATTGGCCAGTCACAGAACCAACTGGTGTACAAAACTCTTCACATCCCAAAATGTCCTGATTGTGGAAAACTTAATAGATCTGATCAATGAAGACAGATGTGCTCATTTGGTTTTGCAGTGAAGCTACGAAACATGTAATGGAAGCCTGTGCCTACCAGTTTAGTATTCTGTCAGACAGTGAATTCTTTTGAACCGTTACTGTGCTGTAACTGATGATAAAATAATGAAGAAGAGATCAGGGAGAGAGAGAGAGAGAGAGAGAGAGAGAGAGAGAGAGAGAGAGAGAGAGAGAGAGAAAGTAAGGTAAGGGATGACATAAAAAGGAATGACATACTGCACTGTAGAAAGATAGATAGATAGATAGATAGATAGATAGATAGATAGATAGATAGATAGATAGATAGATAGACAGACAGACAGACAGACAGACAGACAGACAGACAGACAGACAGACAGACAGACAGACAGACAGATAGATAGATAGATAGATAGATCTTGTAGGCTCAGGTGTCAAAACACTGTGTGTGTGTGTGTGTGTGTGTGTGTGTGTGTGTGTGTGTGTGTGTGTGTGTGTGTGTTAGTGCAGAGGTCGTCCTGTTTGGGCCTGGTATCCATTAAGGATTCATGATTCATCTGGATCTTGTATTATAAAGTCCTGAATTTTTCATGAAATCCTTCAATAGTGAGAAAAAAGCGAATAATAGTACACATGGAATTGAAATGAAATGCTGTCTGGAGATTCACCAGTTACAGAATCATTCCTTCAACTCAGACACAGGGACAAGACAGCGGAAGTCAGCAGGGGGTCGTTTTGTGTGTGTGTGTGTGTGTGTGTGTGTGTGTGTGTGTGTGTGTGTGTGTGTGTGTGTGTGTGTGTGTGTGTGTGTGTGAGGAGGCCACGTAGAGTTTTGTCTCTGCTCTCTCTGGGTGATTTTTCTCGACTCGTCCTCGCAGGATCGTTAAACAGAAATAATTCATTTGTGATAAAGGTCAGCAGCACAGTCGAGTCAGACATCTCGACTTGTCGATTCGCTCGGGTAAATTTTTATTCTGAAGAATATTCATGCTAATGCTAAATCCACACCACATCCTCACACACGTTTAACCCCCAAATTCCAAAGGAACTGACAACGGTGACATCATCCAAAAATGCTGTAATATTATTAAGCGACAGAACCATGTGCATGAACTTCATCATGTAGCTTTTAAGTTATTTATCAGGCAGCCGTTTTGGATCATTTCCTTATTAAATAATCCATTAAGCAGGAAAAGATAATTATAATGTAAAGATGAATGTTAATCTCCATCCTCAAACACCAGTTCGTCCTTCAGTTCTAAATAGAACTTTCAGTGTTTCACGTGAGTGACAACTCTTAAGGAATTTTAAGGGTTCTGATAGTGAACATTTCTTACTGGTGGAAATCCTGTTACTTTTATATATTTTGGAGGTAATACTTTTTTCCAGTAAGATTCCTCCAGTAGCTCTTGTAATATTTGTTTTTGTAGAAAACAACTCTGTTCGAGATTGGCTCGCTTTGCTCTGTTGTGTGCCCACATGTAGCACGAGTTTGCACTTCCCTGGTTATGTAACCTTGTGTGTGTGTTTTAGTCACATGTGTATTACCAATGTGTTTGCTTTATTCATTTCATGTTGCCACCCCTGTCTCGTTATTACATTCACAGCTGTTCTCCATTTCTGTGTTGTGGAGATGAATTATGGTTGTATATACACCCTTTTGAGTCACTTTAGTCTTGTGAAGTAACTCATTTGTTTCGCTGCGATTACCGAACCGTTTATTTTCAAAGTATCATTGAAAAGAGTCTCACCTGTTCCCAGTTTTTGGTCTTGTTCCGTTTCTCATTTTTCATTCTTGACTTGCCCTGTTTATTGTTGTTTGCCGATTGCCTGATCATACTGTAGCCTCACGTTTTCAAGTTTGCCTGTCGTGTTTGCTTGATTGTTTGACTGTTTATTATTCCATAAACCGTTCTTACATTTAGTACATTACCTAACTGGTCTATTTATTTGTTTGTTTATTTGATGAAAACCATATGTTATAAGCAATTATTTATATCTTGCACCAACAATATCAGTTGTATTTATTTATCCAGTTTATTGCTTAATATTTTTTACTTACTTAGTAAATCATGTACTATTTCCTTTTCTGTAAATTCTTTGATTGAATGTATTTATTTATTTGTTTTTTTATGTTTTTAGTAATACTTATAAGTGTTGTTAGAGAGGTGAAGAAAAGAGTGCAGGCGGTGTGGAGTGGGTGGAGAAGATCTGTGATTTGTATCTTCAAATGTGAAAGAGAACGTTTAAAAGACAATGGTGTGACCCGCTATGTTGTATATTTTAGAAACAATGTAGAGGCAGGAGGGTGAGGGAACGCACGTGGTTAAAAAAGGCAAATTTAGAGGACAGAGTAATATGGAAAAGGATGATCCACTGTGGAGACCCAGAACAAGAGCAGCCAAAAGAAGAAGTGGTAGTACTTATAGGTGCCACTAGGGGCACACATATCTTTGAAACCTTCGCGCTAGTTAAGAAAGAATACTTTTCTGTTAGCTGATCTGTATAAGATTGTATGAAAAACATTTTGGTACATCATGATAACATCATGTTAAAAACAGGACATGGTCAATGCATAAATAACCTGCAAATGAACAAGAATACAAGGAGATTTATGAAAATGATATACACTATTTAGAAAAAATATTGAGACACACCATACTGATCCTCCTCACCCTACCTCAGTACCTGACATTACTAACAATCTCTAGCACTAATTTCCATAATGAAACTTCAAAATCTAGTGGAACATCTTCCCAGAAGAGTAGAGGTTATAGAAAACAAATAGGGACTAAATATAGAATATGTTCAAAAAGAAGATACCATTCATTCATTCATTTTCTCCCGCTTATCTGTAATTCGGGTCGCGGGGGCAGCAGTCTAAGCAGGCCCCCGCCTTAAACTGCTGCCCAATCCTCACAGCACCGTCCCTTACGGTCCCTCCTGCAGGTGGTGAGCCCACGGGAAGGCGGCCCCACGTCACTCCGACGTCACAGACCTTGATAGTTCCCTCGTAAGGGACCCCCGGAGCATAGAGGGTTAAGGGCCTTGCTCAAGGGCCCAAGAGTGGCTTGGCGATACCGGGGCTTGAACCCCAGACCTTCCGATCGGCAACCCAGCGCCTTAACCGCTTGAGCCACCACTCCCCCGATGATACTAATATTAAGGTATTCGATATATAGTGTATTTTATGGTGTTTCGTTCTTGTGTAGTTAGATGTTTTTGTACCCTTGTCACAGGACTGTTTGAACTGTTTGTTAAATGTGGAATAAAAACAAGTCGAGAAACACTGCAGCTTGAGGCAGATGGGAAATAATAATAATAAATGAATTACAGTAGGAAATGAGGGCATGGATTGCTGCGTATGCATTAGATATGAAATTTCTGACTGCACCATTACATCTGGGACCTTCTGCATATTAATTACAAATGAGCTTTAATCACACTGCTTTAACCAGATCCCTTTTTACCAATAGTTCAAATTAAAGGAGCTCTTTTATTTGCACTTCTCAAAATCAGATCAGTTGATCATCCAGGATGGGATCTGCGTGTCGAGACGAGCTCATATATCACCATCCAATTCACATCACAGAAAACAAAACAAAAAATCGAAACAATCCATGTGTATGAGGAAGAGGAGCAACTATGAAAATAATAAATTGATAAATGAATAAACACTCCTGGCTGCTAGTCCAAACAACGCCCCAGAGCAGATTTTAAATGGGACATTAAGAGATAAACAAGTCAATAGCAACACTGCTGTTTCCACCTCTGCAGGAAGCACTGAAATGCTTCTCCTGGGGTTTTGAGCCTTATTTTTAGCTGCTATTGGAGAAAAAAAACATTTGCCTACAATAAACAAAATAAAATTTTAGAACCACGACACAGGAAAAGTAAACTTTTCATCCCAAAATATCAGCCAAAAAAAAGAAAAAAACATTAATCAGGATAAGGTCTTTCTGTTTTGCACCACATTGCCAATAAGGCAAACAAGTAATAGAAGTAATGTAAATCTATAGACACCGGTTTAACAAAAGAACTGAAAAAGTAAGCGTAAGTCGGTAACATGATTGGGAATAAAAATAATATCTTAAAAGTATAGATGGGCAGAGATTCAAAAATCTGAAAAACTACAAATTGTGGAACAATTACAAAATAATGTTCCTCGAAAAAAATTTGTAAAAACCTTGAATATCTCATCCACATTATCAGAATCATCAAACGGTTCTAAGAATTTGGATTAATCTCTGTGTGAGGGACACTTTAAAAATCAATATTGCATGCCTGTGATCTTCAGGCCTCAGATAGCACTGAATTAAAAACAGGCATGATTCTGTAATGGAAATCATTGCATGGGCTTATTAACACCTTCAGAAATCATTGTCTGTGAACACAGTTCACCTTGTCACCAACAAATGCAAGTTAAGCACTCAAGTAACCTCTTTATCTTATGTGACACACAATACTGCTATTTGCACTACCATGAACTCTCACACAATGTACATGACTGATGTGTTATATACTCTATTTATTGTATTTTATTTAATACTCGTATTTTCTATTTTGTCTTGTATAGTCTAAGCTAAATGTATAGTGTTATATATATCTTTACTTTTGAGAGTCACCAACAGCTGGAAAGTAAATTCCTTGTGGCCAATTAACATAATTATAAAGGTTGCAATTGGAGAAGTGTGCGTTCTTCCGAGAAAGAGTTCTGGGGTGGGCTCTCTGCCAATCCAAATGCTAGGGGCTGGGACTACTCCACATAGAACTCAAAAAGGTAGGGGCTGGACAACATTCTAATGTGCATCATTTGCCAAGAGCAGTAAGGGGGAGACATTTTGGTAAACATTTTGCTTACATATATATATATCACTTGCTGTAAATATGCTACTATCTATCTATCTATCTATCTATCTATCTATCTATCTATCTATCTATCTATCTATCTATCTATCTATCTATCTATCTATCTATCTATCTATCTATCTATCTATCTATCTATCTATCTATCTATCTATCTATCTGATTCCGTTTATGCAAAGAAGAAGCCATATGTGAACATGATCCAGAAATGTTACTGTCTTCTCTGGACTAGAGTTAATTTAAAATGGACTGAGGCAAAGTGGAAAACTGGTTTGTGGTCAGATAAATCAAATTTAAAACTTTGGATGCCATATTCTCCACACTAAAGAGAAGAGGTACTACCTGTCTTGTCAGTGTTCAGTTCAAATCTCTAATGGAATGGGGGTGCATTAGTGCCTATGGAATGAGCAGCTTTCACATCTGTAATAGCACTATCAATGCTGAAAGGTATATGCAGGTCTGTTTCATCAAAAGGCCTTGCATATTTCATCAAGACAATGCTAAGATGCATACTGCATCCATCACAACAGTTCAGCTCTGTAGTAGAAGAATCTGGGTGCTGAACTGGCCTATCCACAATCCAGACCTTTAACTAATTGAAAAGATTTGTAGCATTATGAAAAAATGTATAAATATGGCAAATAAGCCCTAGGACTGTATTAGACATAAATGTGACAACATTCTTCCTCATCCCAAAACTCCAGCAACTGGTCTCTTTAGTTTAAAAGTTGTATACAGACTGTTGTTGAGAAGATGCTACACAGTGATAAATACTGTATGGCCATCAACAAATTTTTTTTTTACGTTTCCTTAGTTTAAAAATCGTATATGCCTTCTATGTTTTACTGTCGATTAAATATGGGTTTCTATGATTTTTTTATTATTGCATTTAGTTTTTATTTACATTAAAACATTTTCCGAATTTTTTAAATTGGAGTTGTAGAAAGAACACCTATCAGGCAATCTCGAGTATTTGATTCTTCTTCTTCCACAGCAGGCATTGTTCACAATATGTACTATATGGATATCCACTTACACTGATAACATTTTTATTTGAATTAAAAAAAATTTAACTTTTTTTGTGACATTTAATTTTGGAAAACATCCAGAAAACTACTTAAAATCAACTTTAAACAGCGTCTATTTCTATTAATCGCAAATCAATAACGCAGCTTCTCATGTTATTGAGAAAGTTATCAGTTTATGTGGAGTGTCCCCTGTATATGATCCCGAGAATCATCTGGCCAATAATTCAACACTGCTCTATTTCACAGGTTCAAACTAAGTGCCATAGTTGCAAATTATTATTATTTTTTATTGTTTTTATTATTCATATTTATATTGTTCTTAGATTAGACTCTGAGATTTATACAATGTATGAGTAGAGAGTAAGACCACACGCAAAAAAACCCACAAACACAAACACACACACACACACACACACACACACACACACACACACACACACACACACACACACACACACACTTGACTCACTGCATTGTACAAAGCTGACCGGGCTCAAATTTAATCAATGACAGACAACCTTGTTTAGTAGCTGCACACGCACACACACACACACACACACAGACCAAGGCAGGAAAAATATTCCTTGTCAGATTAAGAGAGAGAGAAGGAAGGAATTGAATTATTTATCACCTTTTTCTTGTTCTTATAGTCTGTTTTACTGCAGGATGTTTTGCTTAACAGTGTGTTTCCTTTGTATTTCATTGATTAAAAATCTTGATGAAATCACCTAGGAACTGTTTAGCAAAAATAATAATTATAATAAGAATAATAGGAAAATAACATGAACATAAACAATTTATTTTTAAATAATACAAATATATAATTTCATATTATTTATTCTTAAAGATATGTTTACAGATTTTGTATGTTTGGTACATGGCATTTGCTTCTTTCCTTTTGCATAGGATGTTGATTGTTCAGCTTTATTAATATGAACTATATAGTAACAATTTAATAAACATTTGATCTCTGCGATTTCCTTCTCACCTTTATTTTCCTTTCCAGTGTCTCTATATGGTTTTGAAAATAACAGGATAAGATCATTATTTACAATAAATAAAAACTAACTGCAAATAGAAACTAAAGGAGAAACATCAGTCTACATCTTTGTATTGGACAGAAGACTCATAACAGATGTTTGCTTATATTAAAAAAAAATGTTTCGGGCTTTAAAAATGTATTCATTTTTTACCTGAAATCAGTGTTACGTTGCACTGAAATCATGGCACTGCACATAGAAAAAAAGATACGCCTGCTGCCTTGTCTCTTAAGTTTAGCATACGTTTAGAATTATACTGCAATAATAGTACTTTCACATAAGTTCAGTTCCCAGAAAAAAAAAACAAAGCAGAAGATGCTAATCCACTAATCCATACATGTTACTGAATAACTTCTCTGTGAGGCCATTTCAGGTCATTTTACCTCCTGCTGCTTTTCAATTTCTCTGCATGTATGAGTGAATAAAATGCTGAAACGAGATGCTTAGAGGAACAGTGAGAAACGGAGGATGCAGCAGAGAGAGAAAGAGAGAAAGAGAGAGAGAGAGAGAGAGAGAGAGAGAGAGAGAGAGAGAGAGAGAGAGAGAGAGAGAGAGAGAGAATGGGAAAAGAGTGAAATAAAATGCCAGCGGTTATTTATTTAAATGCTGCACAGTATACATATTTAATGAAATGTGAGACAGCAGGAACAAGGCCTTTATGTGTAACTGCAGTCGTGCTGTGACCTCAACGCTGCGTCGGAGAGGCGTTCGACTCGAAGACTAGGTTCTAGTTTGAGTACACTTCAGTTCCAAAGGAAAAAAATAAAGCATGTGGTCACAAAACTTATTAATGGGCACAAAGCCAGAAACATGGCGAAATAGACAAGCTGTCAGGGAGGCGTTAATGTGATCCCACAGCTCAATTGGACTCGGAGCAGCGACCCAGCATTTATTACAGTCACCAAGAAAGAGAGTAAAAGAAAGAGAGAGAGAGAGAGAGAGAGAGAGAGAGAGAGAGAGAGAGAGAGAGAGAGAGAAAACCTCTTGGTTAAAGCCTTCTGTGTGTAATCTACAGCTCTTGGCTAAAATAACACCCCGAATCAAGCACAATAAAAGCTCCAAAAGAAGAGTAAATCAGACCGTGAGCCTCACAGAAACTGCCTCACAATGGAGATTTAAACATCCAGACATTTCAACATGTTTATTTCAGGCGCTTTGATGCTAATACTGCTGTAATAGCATGAAAAAGGGATCTGTATGCATCATAAATTGTTATAGACAAGCTAACAAACGCTTGAGTGCCTTCAGATCTATTCCAGCTTCAGATGGATGTTAAAGCTGGGCGTGTTTGCGTCTAGTCTGCAACTAGCTCTGCTAAATCTTTTGCTAATATATTTCTCCAGCATTCAGACTTGAACATATATGTGTATAGTTGGGATAACAGAGCTCTGAGCTCCATTAAATCACCTGCAGCTTCAAAAGAAGGTATGAATTCAGAGAGATTAGTGGTCAGAGGCTTTTGAAGATTCCAGCAATCACTTCTGGTTAGCAACTAGGCTGCTAATTCCTCTGATAATGCCTTCGTTATCATTAGATTTTCAACATTTCAGTCACATTAAGCTACATAAAATATTGGTTTTGAATAGTCTAAAGATCTAGGAGGTTCCTGGGGAGGGTTAAACTCAAGAACCATGTAGATGGATTTGAACTGTTATTAATATAAACAGTTGCTACTGCTATAATGGCTTGAGAATAGAATCATCAGGAACATTTCAACACTTAAGTCTACAACAGTGAACAGTTGATAACCAATGCAGTAATCGAACTGTAATGAATAAATTTTAGTTGTCACCCAGATGAGGATGGGTTGTCTTTTGGGCATTGTTACTCTAGAGGATTCTTCCTCATATTGTCTCAAATAGTTTTTCCTTGCCACATTCCCCAATGGCTTGCTCTTTAGGTTTAAACTTAAAAACTATATAGATTGAAAATGTATATTTGTAATCTCTGTATAGCTGCTTTCAGATAAAAAATGCTATACAAATATTAAATTGAATTAACCATAAATGGATATATTCATGGTAATGAACGCTCAATTTAATTATTTTTCAGCTTTAACCAAAACATGATTTCAGTCCCATGGTGGATTAGTGTTCACAGATGGACACTAAAGACCACTGTCTTTACCACTATTCACTATCCTGATAATTCCATATGCTAATACTCTCATTAGCATTCAATTTTCATCAATTTAGTCAAATAAACCTGCTATTTCTGCCATAATGCCATTAAAATTATAATTATTTCTTAAAAATAAAGTTTATTATGCTAACAAATGAACTAGTGGTTTCACGTGGATGTTAAAAATAACTGTTTTTACTACTGGTAAGTAACTAGGCTAGACTAGTAACAACTCTTTTTCAAACACTACGATTAGCCTCTTCTCTTTGAAGTTGCAGTCAAATCAAGCTGCAAAAGTATAAATATTGGTCCAAATATTTTTATTTATTCTAACATTGGGCTAGCTTTCATCTTTTTATTTATTTTATAATAATGTCACTGGTTGGATTAAAACCCAAGCATTTTTTATTTGTTGGTCTGCTAATTCTTCTGCTGGGACTTACAGACTTTTAACACTGTGACAAGACGATGTCAAAATGACATACTCTATTTGTGAATCATAAATACTTCGAATCACACAAAAAGATTTCAGAGCTATTTTGGATCTACTTTCTACTTCATATCCATCCTCAAATGAAAGCCTGATTTCAATCAGAGATAGAACTAGCACTCACAGATGGATGCTAATGATGACTGTCTTTGTTTCTGATTAGCAACTAGGCTGCTAATTCTTTTGCTAACACCCTCATTAGCATCTAATCTTTAACTTTTCAGTCACAAATCTGCCAATTTTTTAAGGATGTCATTCACATAAAAGGTAATGCTTTCTTTTTTTATTATTATTTCATTGAGTGAATATGTTCAAAATTAGACAGATTTGAATTGTTAGTTAATACCCTCTGTAGCATTTTTAAATTTTTATTACAAAGGAATGTTATAATAAAAATTATATTAATAACAGCATAATGAAGATTTACTTAAAGATAACTATGCAAATTCTCTTTTACTTCATTTTATTGCAACACATTTAATGTTATTTATTTATTTTAGTGTCAATTCTATTTCATCTGATTTTTATTGTTTAAATTTTTTATCCATTTGTATTCTTTTTATTTTATTTTTAAAATAATAGATCATTTTAGATCATGAACCAGTCTTTAAAAGCATGTCACTGCATGCCGCATGGTGTATTGTCACTTATGTGACAAATTAAAAACTGGAATTTGAATTTAAGAGTTTGTTTGGTAGAGGATTGTTTCTATTGCTATTGTACATATTTATCGACAAAGGTTTCTGAATGTAATTCTAGGTATATTACATAATGCCAACTCTTCTTTCCTAGGTAAACAATTAACACTCAAAAAAAAAAAAAAAAAAAAAACGATACAGACTATGAGAAACACAGTAAAACAAAAACAAACAAAAAAAACATTCAAGCTTATTGCTTTCTAAGTCAGCTTGATGCAAGGCTTCAAGTTTTTTTAATTCAAATTCAATTTTTTTCCAAATGAATGATATTTGTATATCTGGTACAGTGTAATCTGCACAAAAAGTCATCAGGTAACCATGCAGCCATCATCGTACAGGATATTTTGATTGAACGGATATTTAAGGCAAGTGCTAGCTAAATGGATAAGGCTCTGGATTACTTATCAGAAGGTCATGGTTTTAAGCCCTTTCACGCTGCCACTGTTGGGCCTTGAGCAAGGCTCCTATCCCTCTTTGCCCCACGGAGGTGTATCATGGCTGATTTGACGCAAATAAAGAATTTCACTGTGCATCAATGTAATGTGACAAGTCCAAGACTTTTTCTTAAAACTAACAGTGCTAATGAGTGTCCTCCATCCATCTAGGCCTCTATACAAATCAAACCTCAACCCCCCCCACCTCCAACCCCACCACGAGAGCGCCTCCCTGTGGGCTGATTCTCACCAACGCATCGACCAGCTCACTTTAATAAGTGTGAGAGACGCTCGTTAGAGGTGGGAGATCGACGAGTTGAGAGACGGTTGGAGTGTAAACAACAAATAGTCAATTTCTTTTTTCTTTTTAGTCTTTCGCAAGCATAAAAATGTTTCAGCCAAGAAGAAAAACTCCTGAACAGCAGGTGAAATTCAGAGCTGTGATTCTCAGGTGTGGATCAGCAGTGAGGTGGTAGATTATTGATGCACCGCATGAGATAAAGCAGCTCGGAGCAAAGTTCAGCTTTCAGCAGTCAAGAGAAACAACAAAAAAAAAAAGGAAAAAAGAGAGAAACAGGTAGATCATCAAACATTTATAACTTAACAGTGCTAAATAAAACAATCTCTTAAATCGGTGTGTGTGATATTGCCTTAGCTGAAGTAAGAACAGTGGAAAAAAAGATTTTAGAAAACAAGGATAGGATTGCAGCACAAAGCGTATGTCTATTTTTTCAAAGCAACATTATAATTTTTTTTTTGTTTCATTTAAAGAAAAGAAAAAATCCAACAGTGGTTCAGCAGTGCATCCGAGTTGAACTGACATGTGGCTGCTGGTTAACATGAAAAAGATGGAGAACTGGAATATTTTTATATCTGTGACATTACCCTGGCTGTCTCCTTTAAGCCATAGTATACCAGAGAAATCAGCTTAGATCTGCAACTCCTGCTCACTCATCCCTCGCTTGACAAAGTGAGCGAAACGCTGCAAACGCACTCAGCACAGCTCTAATGCAGGCAAACATTAGATTTATATCCTGTTTCTCCAGAACTCCATGAAACTAATCCACTCAGGCTTTCATTACCAAATGACAGAGCGCTACTAATTAATATTTGATAGGAAAGTAATCCATATTTAATACAGCAATGTAATTAATAATAACATCATGAATATTTCAAGGTTAAGTTGTAGGATTGAAATGAGAATATAAGGAAGATGTCATGGAGCTCCTCGTTTGGATGCAGTGTGGTTCCGTGGAACAGCCTAACGAACATATCAAAAGTGCTATAGATATTAAATATGATTCATTTGAAAGCCTTGCCCTAATTATTCATATATGATTCATATTTTCTGTGCTGAATGTATTACCAGCAGCAAACAAATTATGAGTCTTCAGAAGTTGTTTTTTTTTCTTCTTTTGTATGTGTTTATATTTTAATGGCTGCAACCGGAATGAATCTAGCTAGCATTTATTTTTGTTTTTTCTAATATTCTCTCATTGTGAATTTCATCGTAACTTTCAATTTACAGAGTACTTTTTTCTGCCAAACTAATTTGTAAAACAGATCACAAGACGTTTCTCCATCTTTATCGCACGGTGCAGCTGAAAATAACACGCTCATATGAGTGTATTTGTTTGAAAACTTTATAATTTCTGTAGTAACAGAGCATCCACAGGGACATGATTGGTCAAGCTTCCATTAACAAAACCCTTATTTCATTTCAATAGAAGAAGCCCCCAATATCATTACTTTGTAACAGTACAGTAAAGCTGACAACATTAAAGCTTTTACGCATGATCTTGTTTGAGATAGCATGTCATGATTTACGCATGATCATGTTTAGAATGATTGTTTGAGATAGCAGTGTATTTTTTCTTCATAACTTCAAGAGAAGGATCTACAGCTGGTAGTATTACTGCCCCACAGCTACAGAGACAGTTCTGGTTTCATCTTCTGTTCACATCTTTTTCCATCTTTCCAGTCCCCCACCTTCCACAAACATGGCAGAAAGTGGACTAGCTAAGATAAATTGCTGCTAGATGAATGTGTGTACATGGTGCCACGCAATGGACTGGGATTCTGCTTAGGAGAAATCTTTTCGTCATCTTTTAAATATTCCTGGGACAAGATCTGTTCCTAGCAATCTTCAGGTTGCTGGAAAAGACCCAGCATCTACCATGACCCTGACAATGATAACAGGGTTAGCGAATTAACATATCTTTAAAGATTGATAATAAAGAAGCTTGTAAAAATCAGGACTGTTTATAGCTTCAATAACATACACTATATAGACAAAGGTTTGTGGACACCTGACTTTAAGATTTGTATGTGTTTTTTGAACATGCCATTTCACATTTAGTTCCCTTTTGCTATTATAATATGATCCACTCTTCTGGGAAGATGTTCCACTAGATTTTGGAGTGTGCTTGTGGAGATTAGTTGATTAGTTAGTAAAGTCAGGTACTGATGTAGGGTGAGGAGGAATAGGGTGCAGACTGTTTTCCATCACAAAGGTTTTTAATAGCATTGCAGTCAAAGGCCTGCATCAGGATGGGGGACTCTCTGTGCAGCTGGAGATGTTCCACATCAACAGCCTGGAGACCCATGAAATTACGAAGTAACACAGAAGCTTTGAAGATGGATTTGGACTGTACTTAATGTCAACAGTCTGCCACAATGACTCAGAACTTCAGTTTGCATTTGATCACCATCACTGAACACCTCAACATCGATTAGCTTTAAAATGGATATTTGGTGTCACCCAGATGAGGATGGGTTCCTTCTTGAGTTCCTGGTTTCTCAGGGAGCGTTTCTTTGCCACAGTCGCCACCGGCTCACTCATTAGGGACAAACGTACACTTTTTAGACAATGTCCATTGTTAAAAGCGCTATATAAATAAAAAAGGAGTTGATTTGAATTGAATCAAAGCTTTATAGCAGGTCACTCAAGATCTTATATTCCAACCCATGTAAACCATCTTCATTGAGCTGGCTTTGGAAACAGGGGTATTGTTATGCTGGAAAATGTTTGGGTCTCCTAGTTCACCTGATGGGAAAATGTAATACTACCACATTCAAAGACATCCTGTACAATTGTGTGCCTCCTAACAGTTTGAAGAAGAGCAACATATGGATGAAAAAGTCCCTATATCTTTTTCCAGGTAGTGTAAGATTATTTCATTTACATTGCACAATGTTAAATATAGCACTAAACAGATAAATAAAACAATATATATATATATATATATATATATATATATATATATATATATATATATATATATATATATATATATATACATATATATATATATATATATATATATATATATATATATATATATATATATATATATATATATAAATAATGTTGTGTTTTTTATTTATTTATTTATTTTTAGGAATTAAATCCTACAAAGCAGTTTCGCAGAAATCCATTACATTTCTTTTTTCATTTACTTCAATTCTAAACAACCAAAAAAAAGAAGGCTGATAATAATAATGAGGATGATGATGATTATGAATGATGCTGCTGCTGCTGATGATCCGCTGTAAGAAGACAAACATCCATTCAGGTGGTAACAATGAAATTATTTTGTCCTCTATCTGCATTAGACTGAGTGTTTTAGTCCTTATTTAAATTAGTTTTTTGTTAAGCAATTGTTTATCGTCTTTAACAAAGTTTGCAGAGGCTTTGACTCGGTACTTTCATCACTGTAACCACGAGACACATTCATCAGCCGGTGAGTTGTAAAGCTAACACGATTTCTCCACCTGAAAAGACTATCACACCTTAGTTTCAGGGAAAAGAAAAGGGAGAAAAATCTATAGTGTAGCTCATGCTATTATAAGCCAAGCACATTATCCATCTTGTGTTGTCAGACGGCTTGTTGGAGGCACCAAAGGGAAACGTTGTTTAAAGACACATCCATTTTCTTTGCTGAATAAATAATCAAAGCCACTTTCTCACGTTGAAACCGACAGGCAATGAAATCCCACGACATCGCCCAGGCCTCCTGAATATTAATAGCTTGTTATCAATACTCTCTGTGACAAATGCTTAAAAAAATCCCATCCGAGATAAAAGCATAAGGAGCTCGTCTTTTGTGTACAGTGCATCTGTGGAGAGACGGAAAAGAACAGAGTCCACAATTATCCATTCTGATCCTGCATTATGCCAAATTACAGCCAGAAGAGAAGAAAATAAAAGAGTGCAGGCAAAACAATTTTGCTGACATTTCCCATTTCCTATAATCAAACCCATGACATAAACAAACCTGTATTTACTAGATCTTTGTTGTGTAGAGATAACGATTTGCTCCGCCCCTTCACTCGCTTCCAAATACTTATTCTTGAATAAAGCTGTCAGTTTGTAATCTGCCATCATTACAGAATGTAAATGACACTGATGAAGGGAACAGAGATGATTGAAAGATAATGTCATGACAACTTTTATTTGATGCTTAGAGCATCCATAATAATAATAATAATAATAATAATAATAATAATAATGATAAAAGTATTTTCTCATCTCATCTTTAAATGCTGTGTGTAATGCAAATCAGCTCATCATACAAAAAGTGAAGGACACATCAAAGGACATGCCTTTCAGTTTCTTTCCAAATTTTCATCTACATTTTAAACACAAAATATTTAATGTGTGCATGTCATTAAGCTTAAAACAAGTGGCTGACTATCTGTAGTACAATCACAAAACTAAAACAACAAAAATATCTAATAATATTACATTTTTGCATGCAATTAATGTTCCTCTTAGTAGATGCATTTAAAACTTGTGGGGAAAGTCATCGTACATGCCCTCAAAAATCTATTATTGGAGCTCAGTATAGAGTATTATCAATGCAATTTGTATCATACAATCTACAAAAGTTGAATGTATTGTCACTTGCTATTTAAACAGGGAAAAAAGGCACGTTGATGTTTAATTTTTTATTAGTTTTATTCAGTCAAACACACAATGTAAATGTCATTCGTTACTGTACTTTATGTGCTTTTTAAAGTATCTGTACTTTACTAAAGTATTTCTATTTGGGGAGACTTTTACTTTCACTTCACTACATTTCAAATTCAAATATCTCACTTTTTACTCAACTACATTTTGCAAAAATTAGTTGTTCCTTTTTATTTATAAGCGGATAAAAACGTAACTGTTCAAACACACAGCAATCCACCAATTATCACCAACATACAGTTCAGCGTCAGTGCAAAGGCAAGCAGAACATTTTGAGAGGAATAAATAAATAGAAGAAACTCCTGACTCGAACTCGCCACAACACCGTGACCTTTTTTGCTTGATTTTATTTTAGAAGTAGTTAAAAAGAAAGTTTTGGGTTTAAGATAATTGTAATAGATATTAATGTGTTTGACTCATTAATATTGTTCTATTAATAGATCGATGTGCTGAGAGTAACATTAGTGTCTTTTCACATACCGTATTTTTCGGACTATAAGCTGCTACTTTTTTCCCACGTTTTGAACCCCGCGGCTTAAACAACGAAGCGGCTAATTTCTGGATTTTTCCTGGGTTTTTCCCGGTTTCACAAACTTCAAGCCAAAAAACTGAACCCCATAACATTAGACCAATGAAATTTCTGAATGGAAACGAAAAAAAACGCACTTTACCTGTGTTCTGAGCTGCACGGCATCGGGAGAAAAACTTTCACCGGTGTTGATTTTTAAACGCATGACGATGCAAAAAGATAAACTCCAGAGAGAAATAGTTGTGAAAGGAAGGAGGAAGACAGTGAACAATGACTTACTTGGTAGGCTACTGTTTGGATACAAGCCGTTGTAACGCGTTGAGTCTGGGTGAAGGAATAGCTCGCTAACTCCAGTTGCAAATGAAATCTTATAAGCACAGACAGGTTTCCAAAACGGGTGTTCTTTTATTTTTCTTGGCAACAGCGTTATGGGTTAGTCAAAGAAACTTAGAAATGAGCATCAGAAAATAATGAGCACACAATCCACAGTCTTACACACACACACATGCAGTAATACCGGAAGAATGCAGTGACGTGCTGTTCCCAATATGCCGCTCTACTCTTAAAGGAGCCACAACATATTTCACCCGTTACAGGGTGTAACAGACACTCTCTTTCAGTAAAGCCTGTGTAAAGTTCATTAGTTTCAGTGTAGACACAGTGTGCGGCTTATACACAGGTGCGGCTTATTTACGTTAAAAATAAAAGTATTTGTAAAATTCAGTTTATATAACGGTGCGCTTTATAGTCCGGAAATTACGGTAAGTTGATTTAGCAAGAATATTGTGACAAAAATTATAATAGTAACATTATAGCCCTAATAAATTGTAGTACTTTGGATATTTAAGAACTTTTACTTAATTCAAAGTTTAAAAAATGCACTTTTACTGGAGTAATATTTTAAATACTGTATCTTTAAGTCAACCACATGGTTTGTGTACTTCGTCCAACACTGTTTTTTTTTTTTGTTTGTTTTTTTTGTATTTTATTATTTCATTGTAATTTTAATATAAATGTCATATGATTGATGTTGGTTATTTATGCATTTACATTAGTATTTTATTGTTGCTGATATTTTTGACATTTTTATAGAAAATGATTCACACAATATTATTCTCTTCCACGCTTCTCTTACATAGATAAGAACACAGTGACTTTTCTGCTAAATTTGAGATTCAACCAAAGAAAACATGAAAAAACATCTGCAAATTGTATCTGGAAACCAACATGCATGAAAACATTGTTCATTTTGTAATTATTTATATTCAATTCATGATTGTATTTAATTTAATTATAAAATGGCATGAGTATCCTACATAATTAGAGTAAAAATATTAAAAAGTTCATTCTCAACAAACATTTGTTTATTGACTATAAAGCAGATCTTAAAAATGCACATATCAAAATATTGATTTTAAAACTTTTGAATGGTATTTGAATATGCAAATGAGTTCTGAGAGCCCTTTTAACCAGCAGTGATAAAACATCTCAGAAATCAGCAGCATTGATGAAACTGATGAAACTTGAAATCAACACCATATTGTACATAATGATCGGTGGAAAGAGATAGGCTGAATCTGTGACCATAATTAATATTCAAGACATCATTACATCATCATGGCTGTAAACACAAGTTAATCTTTTCGTTTCAATCTGAAATGCATTTATTTATTTTTTTTTTTCACAAGGATTTCCTGTGTATAGCGTGGACACACACACACAAATGTGAAGTTACACTTTAATTGATTCCAACTATGAAGCAGAAGACAGAATAGTATCGCTATATTTCCTTCTATTTTACTTCCTATTTCCAATTCTTTCTCTTTTTTTCTTTCTCCCACTCTCTTTGATCTCTCTTTTCTATTCTCTTTCTTCTTGCCATTTTTCCATATTTTCCCCCTTTCTGCTCCTCTATTTATCCCTCAGCCATCATTCAGCCTTTCTGTCTCTCTTCTCTTTCTCTTTTCTGTCGTTGCCATCCATGATTCCGCATTTATTCTAACTGTTCTCTCTGACAGGCAATTGGTGCTGAAGGGAAGCACACACACACACTCGTGCACACACACACACACACACACACACACACACACACACACACACACACACACACACACTTATTGTCTCTCTCTCTCTCTCTCTCTCTCTCTCTCTCTCTCTCTTTCTCTCTCTCTCTCTCTCGCTCTCTCTCTCTTTTACATTCTCTCTCTCTCTCTCTCTCTCTCTCTCTCTCTCTCTCTCTCTCTCTCTCTCTCTCACACACACACACACACACACACACACACACACACACACACACCAACATGTTGGTATTTATATGGAATATTAACTTTGGGCTTTATTTGACTGTCCCCCAAATGCAGTGTGTTCTTTATATTGTAAAACTGAACCTCACTTTTATCCTCAATGATGCTAAAAGAAACAACACACACTAGAGATTTACCCTGAAAATCCTGATCATTATAACCTCAATTTATAACCTTGACTTACCTGGTCAATGCTAACGTAAAATTCAATAACATTTACCCCAGTGTTAATTCCAGTAATATTAGCCTTATCCTCAGGAACACTAACATCATCCTCAAAGACACTAACTTTTTCTTCAGGGACACTAACCTAAACCTCAGTAACACGTTAATTGTAATGATATTATATTTAAACTTAATTATGCTCATTTTAACCTTTATAACAGTAATATTAACCTCAATAACAGTAACTTTAACCTCAATAACAATAATCTATAATCTATAAAATAATCTATAATTACATTAACATTTACCTAAATGTCACTAACTTTAACCTTAATAACAGTATCTTTAACCTTAACAAATGCAACATTGTGCTTAATGACATTAACTTTTAACAGAAATATTTACCTCAATAACAGTAACTTTAACCCCAATATCACTAATCTTTACCTCAATGACATTCATTCTAAGGTCAATAACAGCAACTTTCACTTCTAACAATAATTCTAACCTCAATAACAATAACTTTTACCTCAATGACATTAGATTTAACCACAATAACAGTAACTATAATCTAAATGTAATTTATGTACACTAACTTTAACATAAATATCAGAAACTTTTACCTCAGTAAAATTAACTTTTAACTCAGTAACAGAAACTTTTACCTCAGTGACATTAACTTTAAAATCAATAACAGTAACTTTAATGTTAATAGTAACTTTTACCTCAATAACATTAACTTTTACATTAACTTACATTAAACTATGCAATGATACCAAGTTTAACTTAAATGATACCAAATTAAACATCAATAACAGTAACTTTAACCTCAATCTCAGAACCTTCAATAAAAAAAACACAATAACAATTTTAATACACTTACATTTTAACATTACAACTTTAAGCTCAGTACCTAAAAATTAACAATTTTATGTTTAAAAAAAAAACCTGCTTGTACTGACATGTAACTACAAAGTAAAAATCGTGTTCTATTATTATCTGTATAGAATAGTATAGTATAGAAGCACTCTTTCTCTCTCTCTCTCTCTCTCTCTCTCTCTCTCTCTCTCTCTCTCTTTTTCTATTGTCTCTCTTTTTTTTTTACCCACACACCCACACACAAACTTGATTCATTTTTTTTAATTAGTGTAAAGAAGAGAATGAGAAAATTCTGAGTGCAAATCTTACATGATAAAGGAAGAAAGGAGACATTAGGAGAGTGCTAGAGAGAGAGCGAAAGAGAGAGAAAGAGAGAGAGAGAGAGAGAGAGAGAGAGAGAGAGAGAGAGAGAGAGAGAGAGAGAGAGATTGAGAGCAATGATGGAGGAGCAGAAAGGTTTTCAATCTCCTTTGCCATGCTACGACTTCCCTATCTCCCTGCGATGTGTCACTTATCTGCTCTCTGCAAGAAACCTTCACCAGCACTTAACCTTGCACGAAAGAAATACAAAATAAATAAATAAAATGCCATCGATATAAAAATGGTACTCAATCCACTGCAACTCACCAAGAATCCAAATCCCTCAATTATCCTGCCTTAGACCAAGTGCATTTTCTGCCACGAAACAGTCATGACACAAACGGCGTCAGAGAAAGAAATATTCATCGCTTATTGAGCTTTCTGTGGTCTTTTCCATCACACTCACACAGCGAGAGTAACATTAGGACAGCAGAATTAGCCGGGAAAGCATCTGCTTAATTCACCTCGGAGATTAAGTGCGCTTATTCCATTTGTTTATTTATTTCTGCTGATCAAAAGAACCAACGATCCTTTTAAAAAGCCCCTTTAATTGCAGCTCGTGAAAAACTGATATGCCGCCTAAGGACATTTTATTGTCGCTGTGATGTTGGGACAAAAAGTGTAAAGCTTGTATTCATTTTACATGCCTATGTGGCATTAAAGACTGAGGAAGAGAGAGAGAGAGAGAGAGAGAGAGAGAGAGAGAGAGAGAGAGAGAGACAGAAACAGAGAGAGAGAGAGAGAGTAATTAGCTGATCTGCTGCCAAACTTCGGGCTTGGAGATCGTTTTCCACCTCGCTGAGGTTGAGGACGGAACCTCAATCAGCACTGCGGCCCCGAAGTGCACCAAGTTAAACGATCCACTGGCAAAACGCAATATGTCACAGTCTAAACTCTGCCTGATGGATATGCAACACTAATACCACCTCATGTTCATAGATTTGCTTGTGGAATTGTACAATTCTTCTTGTACCAGTTGGTGAATAATGCTATAGTTACAGCAGCGAGTGTGGTTAGTGGACATGTGGGTTTAGAGGTTGTTTGGATTAGCAGTCACTCTGGGTTAGCGATCATAGAGTGAAAAGCTCTTGCTTGCTATTTACAATAGTTCGAAGGTTTGGGTTCAGATAAAGAGACTGACAAAGCCAGATTTCTCATTTTAACATTTGCAACAAGCAAAAAAAGCTTTGCTGAAACTGTAGATTTAAATAAAAATGTGGAAGTTGAAGACATTGAGAAAATTCAACAAACAGTAAGATAAAAAGGAATAAAAGAGAAGAGAGGATACAAAAAAGAAGAACAGCAAAGGAAAGCAAAGGAAGGAAAGGAAATATGACAGAAAGCATACACAGAAGCAAAGGAAAAAGAAAACAAAGGAACAGAATTAAGAAAATATGAAGTAAAATAAAAAAGGAAATGAAAGAAAAGAACAACAGACAGGAAAACCTATTAGAGAAAAGCAAGAAATGTGTGAGAAAAATGAAAGGAGAAAAAAAGAAAACAGAAAACAGACAGAAAAGAAGGAAAACGATTGAAAACCTAATGAAAGAGGCTTAAAGAAAGAACAAAACTTATGACTTTTTTTCGTTCTTGTCTACACAAATAAAAGAAAGAAAGGGATAAGGTGAAAGGGCAATTCTACATGAGATTTAAAGTAATTTTACTGAGGTTTCACTACAAACGCTGTATTTTGGTTGCTTTGCTTTCAAAACTGTGTGCTTGCTAAGGCTTTTTGATTTTTGATAAGAAGAGATGAAATGACTGCATCTAAAGAGCACCAACCAATCCCACAGTCATGAAAAAACTAAAACACACACACTATCATTTATTCCAGCCCATCTACCTCCATGACATGTATTGTGTATCTCCAGGCGAGGGATGGACAGAAGCTAGAAATCTGTCACTTGCTAAGAAAATCCAAGATCTGGCCAGTGATTTCACACCACACTGCTTTCACACACAGGTTCAGTTCAGCTTCAGGGCTCCTGAATGATTCAGAGCTCCCCCTTATGGTGTCCCTGGATCAAAGCTTTTACCATGATGCACTACAAACCAAGTTCTTTACTGATTTTGACCAAGGGGCGAGAAGATCTAGAGGAGAAGCTCTGAAACAATTCATAAATAATTTACACCATCTTTACTGAGCCCCAGGAGATACATCTGACTCTAGACACCATAACATCCCATGAAAATATGTCTAAATACTTGGCTCACAGTTTTGCCAAAATTCCAATTAACATCTACTGATTTCTTCAATCTCAGCTTTCTAATGCAGTTTTATGTCTTCTGCATCAGAATATGTAAGAAGGTTTATAAGGCTTGCCCAAATGCACATTGGATGAAAGTATCAATAAACCACTGAATCTAATTTCTTCATGAAGCTATCATTTATTTATTTTTTTAAATCCATGACCAGTAATTTTTGTCACTTTATTCTTGAGTCTTCCCAACTGCACAAACATTCATAAAGAAAATAAACCTTTTTTTCCCCAGTGTGATAGGCAACGCTTAACATCCAGCTGACAACGAAACCACTCACCCTGCCAACGAGGATCGGATCGGGTCCAGAGAATTCCTCCAACACGAACATTTGATTCCAAACCCATCCCCTTTTGGCTCGATGGAGGACGCGTCGTCCTTCCTGCTGAGAAGTCTCACTTTCTAAACTCGGCCTCGTTTCGAAACTTTGCGATTGGCCGACAAACTGTGCCGAGGAGCTGACGCATACACAGGTAATCCACGCCAGCAAGATCCGAGTCCACACGTCCCTCTGCATCTCCTCTTTCCGTTTTGGCATCTTCACAGTCTGACTTTACTAGTGCTCTCCTTTCCTTGTTCTTACTCCAGTTCTTCCAACTCAATACTCTTTCCGTGTCCCCAAGCTCGGGTTCATGTTGTCGTGGAGAAGCTGAGGTTTGCCTCCTGAGTGGGGGAAAACATGTAATCCATCGAGCTTCAGTCTTCTGTGCAGAAAAGAAAAACGAAGATGAGAAATAATTAGTACTAGAGCAGGCTTCTACATTTTGGGACAGGAGAGCCAAGGACAGCAATGTGTGCATGTTTAAAAAGGAGCTGTATGATTCAAGTGCCAGCTGTTCATGATGGTTTAGAGATAATTAAAAAAATAATCATCTGTGTGTGTATGTGTGTGTGTGTGTGTGTGTGTGTGTGTGTGTGTGTGTGTGTGTGTGTGTGTGTGTGTGTGTGTATATGAGTGCATGTGTGGGTGGGGGGGGGGGGGTGTTGTTTAATCAATATATAAATCAAATTTATTTTAAATAAATAAAACACCAATGTATTTTATGGTTCTAGTAACAAGTTGTCCTGCTGTACATGCCCTTGTCCATGTCAGGATTTTTTACACTATCTGAATAATAAATATTCTTTTAATCCCATAAAATATCTCTCTCGTGGGCTTTCCCTGCTTTCTCGGTTTATTAATTGCCGCAGGAATCTGAACCAGCAGCCGCACTGACTCCTCAGCTGTCAAACACTCTATTAGGCAGTGCTCTAAAATGTGATATTTTAATTACGGCATGAGCATCTACAAAATCAATATGATGTATGAAACTTAAATTCGACAAGATCGAAAACGATCTGCAGTCCATAAGCTAGGGTTTGAAGAAGTATTTAAGAAATGGCCATTAAATATCAATACATACTTAAATCCCAATGAAGGACAGAGATTGCAGGGAGGTTGGATGTTTTCCAAAAACACAACGTCTTACTATTCAAGATCGTTGTGCAAATCAAGCATGCAGTGAAGAGTGAAAGTATCGGAACCCAATGCTCGTCTTTTTAGTGGTTAGGTGGTTCAAAAAAATGACAAGAGCTTTAGAGATATAAAATGGACCTGAATGTGTACATGAAGTTGTCATCGTCATAATTATCCTGCTGCTTAACTGGTATCAGAAGTGCCACCAGATCCAATTCTTTTGAAAAATAGATGGATTTTTATTATTATTATAATTTTTTTTATTTAATGAGAGGACGTGTCAATAAACACATATGAAGTATATTTTACAATATGCTCATGGCAAACAAAAATAATTGATGCAAAAAAAACAAAAAAAAAAGATACAAAAAAGAGCAGGAAAAAGAGAGACAGATTTGATTTCAGCACCATAAGGGACGGACAGCTCCCCATCTGGGAAAGAAAGAAAAAAATCTGCCAAATTTTCTATGCAGCAAAATTAAAAATTGGGCAACATTTATGAATTTATTTACTTTCAACTCATTCATTTGCTCAAAGATGACTTATAACTGCATGCCATGATGCTTTACTTTTCACCCAAGTTACTAAAATCAAACTATGAGGTTAATAATGATGATGTTAATGATGACGAGGATGAGGATGGTGGTGATGCTGAGGGTGATGATGACAGAATGAATGCTATTGAATTCAATCAATAAAATGTGGATTGAAATGCTGTGCGACCTGATGCTCGAGTTTTCTGTCTGTTTCCATCTCTGATCAATCGATCAGAGACTCAAACACACAACATGCAGCTGACGCGTGCGTGCACACACACACACACACACACACACACACACACACACACACACACACACACACACACACACACACACACACACACACAGCATTCTGCACTCATGCACCTGTTCACACTGAATGCCACTTACCCGATCCGGCTGCGACGTCTCCTCTGTCGAGGGCTGGTTCAGAAATAAAGCCTCATCGCTGTGGGTCTGTGTGTGTTCGTGTGTATGTGAGTGGGAGAGAGAGAAAAAAGGAGAGAGAGGGAGAAATTAAGTGTGTGTGTATATATGTGTCCCTGTGTGTATGTGTGAGGGAAAGGAGAAGGAAGCAGGATAACGGAGGAGTGCGGACCACTGGAGATGTATGTATGCACGTGTCTGGAGCTCCGGCAGGCTGCTGAGAGCTGAGCGTGAGTGTGAGAGCGAGCGATGACTCCGTGTGTGTGTGTGTGTGTGCATATGTGTGTGTATGTGTGCGTGTGCATGCAAGAGGAGGAGGAGGAGGAGGAGTGTGTGAGGTGGGCTGAGCTTCAATCCATCTATCTGTCTATCTATCTATCCATCCATCCTTCTTTCTTGCTTTCTCTTGCTCTTGCTCTGAAGCTCAGAGAGGCTCTTGCACAAGGGGATGCACAAGTTTTAGGTATGCTCTCTCTCTCTGTCTCTCTCTCTCTCTCTGTATCTTACACACACACACACACACACACACACACACACACACACACACGTATGGGTGTCACAGCTCTCGTCACGCTTGCTTGTTTCGTTTCTGTCCCAGGATTAAAACTGTATTTTTGTACAGAGGCGAAGAAAGAGAGAAAGAGAGATGATATGTGTGTGTTCTGTTCCTTTATGTGTCACCAAAAATATATATATTATAATGTAAATATACATTTGTAGATATCAATAATGTAAATATACTTACATATACACATTTTATTTTATATTTCTTTAAATTTTTCCCTTTCCTTTATAATGCCAGCATTACACTTGTCATACAGTAAACACTGTTGTTGGTGTTGAAATCCATCAGATTTCCTCATCACGCATTTATGTCATTTATGTCACACAACCAATCAATATCATATATCTTATTAAGGGTTATTAAAGAAGAAAAAAAAGAAGGAAGAAGAGGAAGAAGAGGGTAAGTGTGTGAGCTGTACAGATCATCCTACAGTGTGTGTATAGTGTTATCTGACTGACTGAGTGCCCTCTAGTGGACAAAGTAAGATGTGAACGTTCTTGCGCACGCACGCACGCACGCGCACACACACACACACAAAATGGAGAGAGCGAGCGAGAGAGAGAGCGAGAGAGAGAGAGGGAGAGAGAGAGAGAGAGGCTAAAAAAAGAGTACACAGACAGGTAGATGGAGTGACATACAGAGGCATGAACAAACAGGTACATAGATAGTGGACAGAAGAATAGACAGACAGAAAGATGGACAGACGATAAAATGGACAAGTAGATGGAGAGACAGAGAGAGAAACTGAAAAACAGGTAGAAATACAAAAAAGGCAGACAGGTAAATGAACAGAGAGGCAAATTAAGGAAACTAGTGGATTAGAGAGACAGAAAAAAAAAAACAGAGAGAGAGGAATAGACAGACATGTACAGTAAAGAATATTTTTTTTTAAATCCAGAAAAAAATAATTAAATTAATATTATATAAAAAATAATTTATGTTTGATCAAGTCAAATAAGTAGTTGATCCAGCAAGAATTCTGACTCCCACAGACCCAAGTTAGTCCTGTACCTTTAGGAAAGAAACCATTGGTAACACACCAAGGTCCCTCTGCTCAAGAATGTACATGAACAGGCCCGTCGAAAGTTTGCCATTGAACACCTGAACAATTCAAAAATGTGGAGAATGTGATGTGGTCAGATGAGACCCAAATTGAGCTCTTTGGCATCAACTCGACTCGCTATGTTTGGAGGCGGAGAACTGCAGAATGTGACCCCATGAACAAAAACCCCACTGTCAAACATAGAGGGGGAAACATTCTGCTTTGGGGCTGTTTCTCTGCTAAGCGTAAAGAAAGACTTCACCACATGAACGGGGCCATGCACTGTACAATCTTGGATGAGAACCTCCTGGCATCAGCCAGAACACTGAAGATAGTGGATGGGTCTTCGAGCATGACAATGACCCAAAGCATACAACTAAGGCAACAATTTGATGATCTTGTAGCCCATTCCAGCTTTGTGCAGGTCTACAATCTTCAAGTCAAGTCAAGAAGCTTTTTATTGTCATTTCAACCATATATAGCTGATGCAGTACACAGCGAAATGAAACAACGTTCCTACAGAACCCTGATGCTACATAAAACAACAATCACAGAAACAGAAACACAGGGCCAAGGACTAGTAGAAAAATCCTTGCCACATAAAGTGCATGTGTGCAACCTGGTGCAAACAGTGCAACAAGACAACACAAGACAGTGCAGTACAACACAGGAGAGTGCAAGACAAATACACAAAACACAAAGGTTCGAGTGAACCGTAGCAAGAGTGTGAACAGAATATTGTGTAAATTAGCAAATAGCAGCAATCGAGATAAAGTAACAGTAGCAAGAAAATGTAGACAGAATATTGTGCAAAAGAACAAATAGCAGCAATCCCGGACGATGTGCAAAAACAGCATGTAAACATTTTGTGGTAATGATTAGTGTGATTGGTACTGAATCATGGGTGTGCGAAGTGTGTGATGTGTGTTGAGTCCGGTTTGTACAGTTCAGTCACACAGTTTGTTTGTGTGTGTGTGTGTGTGTGTGTGTTAGTTCAGTTTTTTTGTTGAGTAGCCTGATGGCTTGAGGGAAGAAACTGTTGCACAGTCTGGATGTGGTGGCCCGAATGCTTCAAAACCGCTTCCCTGATGGTAGGAGAGTGAAAAGTGTGTGTGACAGGTGTGTGTGGTCATCCACAATGCTGTTGGCTTTGTGGATGCAGCGTGTCGTGTAAATGTCCATGATAGAGGGGAGAAAGACTCCGATGATCTTTGCAGCTGTCCTCACTATACTCTGTAGGGTCTTGTAATCCGATACGGTGCAGTTCCCAAACCAGGCAGTGATGCAGCTGCTCAGGATGCTCTCAATTGTCCCTCTGTAAAACATGGTCAGGATGGGGGGAGGAAGATTAGCTTTCCTCAGCCTTCTCAGGAAGTAGAGATGCTGCTGGGCTTTTTGGGTGATGGAGCTGGTGTTGAGTGACCAGGTGAGGTTGTCCGCCAAGTAAACACCAAGGAATTTGGTGCCCTTGACGATCTCCACTGAGGATCCATTGAAGATCAATGGAGAATAGTCACTCTGTGTTCTCCTAAAGTCAACAACCATCTCTTTCATTTTGTCTTCAGAGACAGGTTGTTGGCTCCACACCAGGCTGTTAACCGTTGCACCTCCTCTCTGTATGCTGACTCTTCGTTCTTGCTGATGAGACCCACCACAGTCATGTCATCGGCAAACTTGATGATATGATTCGAGCTGTGCATTGCTACACAGTCGTGGGTCAGCAGAGTGAACAGCAGTGGACTGAGCACACAGCCCTGAGGGGCCCCAGTGTTTAGTGTGGTGGTGCTGGAGATGCTGTTTCCGATCGAACTGACTGAGGTCTTCCAGTCAGGAAGTCCAGGATTCAGTTACAGAGGGAGGTGTTCAGGCCCAGTAGGCTCAGCTTCTCAATCAGGTGCTGAAGGACGATCGTGTTGAATGCCAAGCTGAAGTCTATGAACAGCATCTGAACATATGAGTCCTTGTTGTCTAGATGTTTGAGGTCCAGATGGAGGCTTGTGGAGATTGCATCGTCCATGGAGCGGTTTGGACAATACGCGAACTGCATGGGGTCCATTGCGGATGGGAGCTGGGTCTTTATGTGCCTCATGACGAGCCTCTCAAAGCACTTCATCACAATGGGTGTGAGTGCAATGAGACGATAGTCATTGAGGCAAGAGACAGTAGACTTCTTCGGCACGAGAATGATGGTCGTCATCTTGAGGCACGTAGGAACAATGGCGCTGCTTAGGGAGATGTTGAAGATGTTAGTGAAGACATCCGCTAGCTGTTGTGCACATTCCCTAAGCACTCTGCCAGGAATGTTATCTGGTCCAGCAGACTTCCGTGAGTTAACTCTGCTGCGTTTTCCTCACTTCAGCTGTGGTTAGACAGAGGGCCAAACTGGTCACTGGGAGGAGGGATGGTCTTCCTCGCCACTATGTTGTTCTGCACCTCGAAACCGGCGTAGAAGTCGTTTAGCGGATCTGGGAGGGAGGCGTCACAGTCACAAGCAGGTGCTGTTGTCTTGTAGTTTGTGATCGCCTAGATGCCCTGCCACATCTCTGCCTCTCTGGTGGCACTGGACACTTTGGCCCTTGCTTTTTTCAAGGTTGTCTTGTCCCCTGCTCTGAAGGCGGAGTCTCTTTTTTTTAAAAAGTTTTTAGAAGCACACGCACCTTGGCGGTCATCCACGGCTTCTGGTTGGAGCGTGTAGTGATGGTCTTGGAGATAGTCACGTCATCAATGCACTTGCCCATGTAGCTGGTCACTGTTGACGTGTACTTCTCCAAGTTCATGAAATTGATGTTGGTTGCAGCTGCCCTGAACATGTCCCAGTCAGTGCATTCAAAGCAGTCCTAGAGAGCAGACATGGGTCCTGCTGGCCAGGTTCTCACCTGCTTTCGAGCTGGTCTTGAACGCCTGCTGAGTGGTCTGTATGCTGGGATCAGCATAACAGAGATGTGGTCTGAGTACCTGAGGTGGGGGCGGGGCATTGCCTGTTATGCGCCCTAGATGTTTGAGTAAACAACATCCAGCGTTATTTCTCCTCTGGTTGCAAAGTCCACATTCCAATAAATTTGGGAAGCACAGTCCTGAGATTGGCATGGTTGAAATCTCCGGCAACAATAAAAAATCCGTCAGGGTGTGTTTTTGAAGTTTGCTAATAGTCCCGTAGAGCACGCTGAGCGCTTCCTTAGCATTAGCGCTAGGTGGTATGTACACTCCGAGCACAATAGCAGTGGTGAATTCCCGGGGGGAAAATAAAAAGGTCCACATCTCACAACCATAAACTCCAACAGCGATGAGCAGTAGGTAGAAACAAGCACAGAGTTCTTACACCATTCCGTGTTGATGTAAACACACAGACCGCTGCCGAGAGTCTTACCGCACCGTTCGGAACTCTTTTGCTCAGCCACGTCTTAGTAAACACAAAGCAGTAGTGTCTGTACTCACGGCGAGTAGCTTGTTGGAGTCTGATGTAGTGCCAATTTATTGTCCAGGGAGCAGACATTTGCCAGCAGTAGAGATGGTAAAGCAGGCCGGCTAGGGTTAGCTTTTAGCCTAGCACTAGCACCCGCTTGCTTTCCGCGCTTCCGCTTCCTCGTGCAGTGCTTTCGATTCCCCCTCCTTACGTCCATCCGCCACAGGCGACCCCGAGGTCTGGAAGCCTGGTTCTCAAAGCACGCTGAGGTCGCGTAGCTTCTACCGCAGATCATCAATTATTGT
Source organism: Silurus aristotelis (assembly GCF_946808225.1). NCBI lineage: Eukaryota > Metazoa > Chordata > Actinopteri > Siluriformes > Siluridae > Silurus > Silurus aristotelis. The sequence goes on from NC_139582.1 coordinate 13,185,733, forward strand.
GTTATTTGGGTTATTTCTGAGTTCTTTTAGTGTTTTGCGGTGGTACACTGGGACATTGGTTGCTCTGACATCCATATGTTGCGTAAGGCGGGCTACAAAGTGAAAGTAGCACTATTTTGGGTCCGGAGCGTCCTCTGCGAGCTACTGCCGCGCCGCCATCTTGGACCCAGATCCGGCAAATCTTGTCCCTAATGTCCTTTGATAGCTCTTTGTTCTTTCCCATGGTGGTGGAGAGGTTAATTATGTGACTGGTGTCCTAAATACACATAATGAGTTAATATTAGGAGTTCTTTCAAAGGACAGGACTAATTTGGGTTTGTGGGATAATTCTTGCTAATTTGTTACAGGATCAAATGCTTATACAAATTAATTTATAACCTATCTTTTATTATTTTATTTTTTAATTATTATTTTTATTTTATTTTATATATATTCTGTCTCTCTGTTAAAATAAACCATAAAAATTATATACTATTAATCTCTTAAAATCAGCAGGGGATCAAATAATTATTTCCCCCACTGTATAAAAGAAAAGAAAAATATAGGCAGTTTGAAAGGCATGCATGCAGTGTAATAGACAAGCAGGAAGACAGAGAGATATAGGGACACAATGAAGCATAGACAGGTAGAAAAATAAAGGGACAGATAGAAGAACAAAAAGACATGTAGGTGGAGAAAGAGATGAGAAGAATAGAGAAACAGAAAGAGGACAGCAGACAGGTTAATGGTGGGACAAACAAAAGAACAGACTGACAGATAGATAGAGGTCTAGAATAAGGAACAGACAGAAGTGAAAATAAAGGGGCAGACAGAGGAACAGACAAACAGGTAGATAAAGTGACATACAGAAACATGAACAAACAGGTAGATAGAAAAATACACAGACAGATGGATGAATGGGAAGACAGACAGAGAAATGGGTACAGGTAGATGGAAAGACAAAAAAATATATAATAGCAGGCAGAAAAAAGGAGAGTCAGACAAAGAAATAAACACAGAAGTAAATTAAGGGAAATAGAGGAATAGACAGACAAATAAAAAGAAGAGGGAGGGAGGGAGGGAGAGAAATAGAACAACAGACAAGACGGTACATAGAGTGACAGACAGACAAAGGGATAGACAGACAAGGAAATAAAGATACATACAGACAGGGGAATAAACAGATGGGTAAATAGATACACACAGAGAGATATAGACAAATAGAAAGACAATCCAAGAATAGACAGACAAGTAGAAAGAGAGGCGGACAGAGAAATAGACAGTTAGATGGAGGGACAGACAGAGAAATACATGAATAGACAGAACACCCCATTCTTCATTTAGTTTCCATTGGCTTATTCATTCTCGAGGGTGTTAGTAAAGTCAGGTACTGATGCATTTCAAAGGTGTTCAATAGGGTTGAGGCCAGAGCTCTATAGCAGGTCCCTCAGAATCTTCCACTCCAACCCAAGCTTACAATATCTTCATGGAGCTCACTTTGTGTACAGGGGAACTGTCATGTTGCATGCTTTTTGGCTCCCAGTCCAGGTGAAGGGAAAATGTAATGCACATAAGAAGAATAGACAGAGGGATAAATAGACAAGCACACAAAGAAACAGACAGACAGGTTGATGTGGAAACCGAAACAAATAGTGAGACAGGAAGATGGAAGAGTAAACAGAGGAACAGACAGAAAAATAGGTGGAGGGACAGAAAAACATGAACATAGACAGATAGGTAGATAAAAGAACGGACAAAAACACATGTAAATAGACCAACAGTCAGAGAATGAGGAATAGACAAAATAAATGACAGACAGGTAGATGAAATAAGAGATGAGGAAAAAAAGGATTGAGGGACACACAGAGGAATCAAAAGACAGGTAGACATAGGGACAGACAAAAGAATAGACAGATAAATAAATTGAAAGACAGGCATTGGTAGAGACAAAATGGTAGATAGAGGAACAGATAAAATTGGTAGATAGAGTGACAGAATGAAGCATAGACAGACGGGTAGACAGAGGGGCAGACAGAGTAATAGACACACAGAGAGTTGAAAAGACAGATAGATGAATAAAACAGGCAGTTTTTAACCATACCAGGTTGCAGACAAATTTTGGGACACATCAGAAGAAGGTCCTGAAGAGCAAATCTAATGACAATATGCCAGTGTCTTACGGAAACACACCTATCATCCTATCAGATGCTTTGCCAGTCTGTTATGGGAGAATTGTTTTGAATATAATGGTTTCTTTGATGATGTTTGCTTGGACAAGCTTTCAAGATGATATTGAGCCAAATTTAGAGAAGAATGAAAAAAGTTTGGAGGAAGAGTAGCAAAAATGAAACTAAAATGTAAGCATGTTTAGCACTTTATTGTAACCTTTAACCTGTATGTGGTGCTGGGAAGAAATGAATACAAACCTCAGGGGATTTATTCTTTATGGTTTTTAAGGTTTTGACAAGATATAAGATATCTTTTACCTACTTTATATAATACTGTGTGTATGTACAACTATGATTTGTACGCACCTTGACACAGGGGATCGAAAGATGTCTAAATTAGGACACAGACCTCAAAAGTTATAACAATAACCTGATGGTGGCGCTAAAGAGTTGGCAGCACATGCCTCAGATTTTCTCAGAATCTTTTGTAAACCCCTTAACAATCAGTGTACCAAATTTTACAACCCTAATCTATGGGCTGCCATAGACATCTAAACCATAGGACAAGAAAATTTAGAAGAAGAATAAGGAGGACAATTTTTGTAGTCTTTTTTTTTTTTTTTTTATAATAATGCAATAATGTAAACCACAATATATGCAAATAAAATAAAAATAAGATAAAAACTACTATCAACAACAACAACAACAACAACAACAATAATACTACTACTACTACTACTAATAATAATAATAACAATAATAATAATAATAATAATAATAATAATAGATGTAATTTTCATTAATGCCAATGATTACACTTTTCAGCGTGACTCTTTTATAAGCTGAAGTTCCTCCATCCTGTTGACATGCAGAATAATGGTGTGGTTTTGCAGTAACAGCTCTCTAAGTGCTTTTTCTTCTCTTTAAGTAAATAAAAGTAAAAAAAATGATTATAAAACCAGAAGAGCGTAAGAAGAAGGATTATGAACAAGAGCAGGAGGAGGAGGAGCAGGAGGAGGAGTCACTGTTGCAGAGGCACAATCTGACGAGTCACACGTCACACTGATGTGAACAGAAGGATCACACTGGTCTGTACTCTGCTAATCCGACATTCCTACCTCTGGGATCAAACTCGAGGCAGAGGAGGGATAAGAGGTAAAATGTTCACATGATTATGTTACCTAATTGGCAATGTTTTTCAAAAATACTGCAATGAACGTGCTAAAGATTTTTCCTCTTATTTGCTGAGAAATTTCTTTAATTTTTTACTCTGATTTATTTCAGAGAATATTTCTTCATTTCATCATCAAATGTCTTATTTATATTTTTTTAATTTTTAATGCACAGTAATGTTTTCTCATCACTCTTAGCTGCATTTTATACCCTTGATCAATATGAAACTCGGGCTGAATACATACTGGCTACTTCTTCACTATGCATACTCAATACAGAGGGCACACCAGAGTTACACATAACAGAGTTAACTAGTGAATACATAAACTCAATTTTTTTTAATAATTATTTTTGTGTTTTAATTGCATTAAACAATTTATGACTTACTTTGAATATTTAAAATTACAAAATAATTGGAACCTGGTTTACGATTTTTGATGGTTATACAGTATTTTATAAGTAATATTTTTATATATAAAAATATATATATAATATAAAGTTATATAGTGGTTATATATTATAATTTATATTTTTACTTAATCTTGAAAAGATGGAAAAAGAATATATGAGATACTATTTTAATTTTAAATGTATAAATGGCACAAATATTGTGATTGTTACCACATAGTTGGTAAATAAACAAACAAACAAACAAACAAATATATTTTCCCCTCACTTGAACTAGAAGATCCGGGTCCCCTGGTGGTCTAGTGGTTAAGATGCAGCGCTCTCACCGCTGCGACCCGGGTTCGATCCCCGGTCTGGGAACCATCCCCAGCGACTCTCAGTGCCGGTCCCAAGCCCGGATAAATTGGGGAGGGTTGCGTTAGGAAGGGCATCCAGCGTAAAACATGTGCCAAATCAAACGTGCGGAGGATCCGCCTAGGCGACCCCTAACGGGAGAAGCCGAAAGAAAGTTTTACTTGAACTAGAAGACCCAAACTTGTTCCAGCATGACAATGCCACTGCACACAAAAAGAGAGATCTTTGAAGATTTGGTATACATGGGTTGGAGTGGAATATCTTGAGTTGCCTTCTATGCTGTAGAGCTCTGATTGAACACCTTCGGAATAAATTGGAACATTGACTGTGCCTCAGGCCTCCTTACACTGACTTTACCTACACCCTTGTGGGTGAATGAGCACAAAGCTCCACAAAACACCTCAAATTGAGGATGCTTCAAAAAATATAGATTTAATTGTATATTCTGATCAATTTACAAACTCTAAATTGAGCGAACAGAAGAAAAATCTAAATCAAATCAATATTTGGTGTGACTACTCTTTGGCTTTCAACACCTACACTTGCACACTTTGTACAATTGTAGAGTAAAAAGTCAGGGATTTTGTAGGGTATGATTTAGGTGTATGATTAACCAAATACACCAAGCAGCTTAACAAGGCAAATGGTAGCTCAGTGGTTAAGGCTTTGGTTAAAAGGAAGGTTGGGGCTTCAAGCCCTGGTATCGCCAAGCTGAACCTCTTGGGCCCTTAAGCAAGGCCCTTAACCCTCTGTGTTCCAGCGCTCTGACCCTAGCTTCCAAAAAAGCTGGGATATTTGAAGAAATAATTTCACTGTGCTGTAGTATACATGTAACAAATAAAGGCTATTCTATTTAATTCTCTAGCTGCTAGTGATCTTAATTTTTTATATGTAGGTTAAAACCTGGTTGTTAACTGAAATAGAAACAGTTGTGAGGGAGGCTGAACTGGGTGAGGAACAGCCAATCTCTGCTCCTAAGTGAGGTTGTGAAGACAGTTTCATGTCATGGGTCATAGACAATGGCAAGACTGAGATCAGCAACAAGACACAAATAGTAGTTATACTGCATTAGCAAAAGTCTCTACCAGGCAAATGTTTGAGTTTTAAGATGTGCTGGTCAAGCTATTTTAAAGAAGCACAAAGAAATGGGCCATGTTGAGGAGCGGGAATGCAGTGGTCATCAAAGGAAACTTAATGCAGAAGATGGCAGGCATAAAATGTACATCCCTTCAACATCAGATGTTCAGCAGTGCCATCAGCAAAAAACTGGAGGAAACCAGTGGGACCCAGGTACACCCATAAACTGTCTGGAGAAGTCTGGCTAAAAGTGGTCTTCATGGAGAATTGTGGCCTAAAGGTCATACCTCTGACATGGAAAAAAGGTTAATCGACTAAACAATGCATAAAAACTGAAAAAAGCTCTGGTCTGAAGAATCAAAATGTGAAATGTTTGACAATAAAAGGAGGCTGTTTGTTTTTCCTGAATGACTTGATATGTATTTTAACACCTGACTTTTCCACACAGCTGGAGACACACGAATGTGTAGGACCTCTTTGGATGCAGTATAATAATATTTTGCATTCAATTGAACTTTTGCTGGAACTGTCGCTGGAACTTGAAACCTGTTCCAGCATGGCAGTGCCCCTGAGCACAAACCGAACGTCATGAATATATGGTTTACATGGTTTGGAGAGTGGCCTACTATAGAGCTCTGATCTCATCCACACCGAACAACAACCCCATGCCTCCCCACCTCAGCCTACATCAGTACCTGACTTTACAAACACTCTTGTGTCTAATGAACATAAATGTTAACAAGTAAACTCCAAAATCTAGTTAAACATCTTCCCAGAGCAGTGGAGATAATTGAGCAAAATTGGGAAAGAGCAAATTGGGACTTAAAGTGGAATACGATGCTCAAAAAGCACTGATCTCAACCTCATTGTGTCTTCCCGGGATTATATAAAGAGACTAAAGGTTTTGTGGCAGCCTACATCCTCAGAAGATTTGTGGTTAGTTCTGCAAGATGTTTGGAACAACCTATCGGCCAAGTTCCTTAATCCAAAAACTGTGTGCAAGTGTACCTAGAATAATTGATGCAGTTTTGCCATCACACCAAATATATGATTTGATTTTGATTTCTCTTCTGTTCATTTACTTTCCATTTTGTTAATGATAAAATTAACTATGGATACTTAATTTTTTTTAAGTATTCTGATTTTACAGCATTTGTACAAACCTGCCTAAAACCTTTGCACAGTATTGTGTGTGTGTGTGTGTGTGTTTGTGTGTGTGTGTGTGTGTGTGTGTGTGTGTGTGTGTGTGTGTGTGTGTGTTTGTAGGTGGGATGTATTTCAGATATTCATGGTTGATTTCTTACTAAATGTGAATGAAAAAAAAAAAAAAGAATGAACAAATCATTTCAACAATTGATGTGCTTTAAACAGACACCTGTGTTTTGAGTCCCATCACACTGGTCCCTCCTTTTCCGCCTCTTTCTCCGCCTCTTTCTCCTCCTCCCCCTTCTCATCGGCAATGTGCAGTTTGTCAAGTTTTCCTCCAGAGAATCTGTCTTTCTCTGTCATTGATTAATTTCTGCAATGAGACTTCACCGGTGATCAAAATATCAGACGGCGTAGTGGAAAAAAAAAAGTAGAAAGCCGTAGTAAGTGAAGAGGAAACGCTCTTTCCAGTCCAGACGTCCTCAATCGATCATCGCTTAGTGCTCTGTCAGGGTTATTAATCACATCTCCAGCATGGGGAGGAGCTCAGGGGAACCACCACAACTCCGGACAAGTCACAGCACGTGCGTGCGTATGTGTGTGTGTGTGTGTTTATTTTTATTCATTTATTTATTTGTTTGTTAATTATTTAATGAAATATTTAACAGTATAAGGTTATTTACTAATACATACATCTTTTAAAATAATTTTTATAATAATTATTATTTCATGCATAAACAAAAGACATTTCTTTTAATAACAAAGCAACAAGTACAAAATGTAAACTTCTTCTTCTTCTTCTTCTTCTTCTTTCGGCTGCTCCCATTAGAGGTCGCCACAGCGGATCATCCGTCTCCATACCACCCTGTCCTCTACATCTGTCTCTTTCACACCAACTACCTGCATGTCTTCCCTCCCCACATCCATGAACCTCCTCCTTGGCCTTCCTCTTTTCCTCCTACCTGGTGGCTCCATCTTCAGCATTTTTCTACCAATATAATTCGTGTCCCTTCTCTGCACATGTCCAAACCATCTCAATCTCGCCTCCCTCACCTTGTCACTAAAACATCCTACATGTGCTGTCCCTCTAATAAACTCATTTCTAATCTTGTCCATCCTCGTCACTCCCAACGAAAACCTTAACATCTTCAGCTCTGCTACCTCCAGCTCCATCTCCTGTCTTTTACTCAATGCCACTGTCTCTAATCCATACAACATCGCAGGTCTCACCACAGTCCTATAAACTTTCCCTTTCATTCTTGCAGATACCCTACTATCACAAATCACTCCTGTCACTCTTCTCCACCCACTCCACCCTGCCTGCACTCTTTTCTTTACTTCTCTAACACACTCTCCATTACTTTGCACTGTTGACCCCAGGTACCTGAATTCCTCCACCTTCTCCACCTCTTCTCCCTGCAACCGCATCACTCCACTGCCCTCCCTCTCATTCACACACATGTACTCTGTCTTACTCCTACTGACTTTCATTCCCCTTCTCTCAAGCGCATATCTCCACCTCTCCAGGCTCTTCTCAACCTGCTCTCTACTCTCACCACAAATCACAATATCATCTGCAAACATCATAGTCCAGGGAGACTCCTGTCTGACCTCGTCCGTCAACCTGTCCATCACCACTGCAAACAGGAAAGGGCTCAGGGCCGATCCTTGATGCAGTCCAACCTTCACCCTGAACCAGTCTGCCGTACCTACTGCACACTTCACTGCCGTCACACTGTCCTCATACATGTCCTGCACCACCCTCACATACTTCTCTGACACACCTGACTTCCTCATACAATACCACAACTCCTCTCTCGGCACCCTGTCGTACGCTTTCTCTAAATCCAGAAATACACAATGCAGCTCCTTCTGTCCTTCTCTACACTTCTCCATCAACATCCTCAAAGCAAATAAGGCATCTGTGGTGCTCTTCCTCGGCATGAAACCATACTGTTGCTCACAGATGGTCACCTCTTCTCTCAGCCTGGCTTCCACTACTCTTTCCCATGACTTCATGGTGTGACTGATCAACTTAATTCCCCTGTAGTTACTGCAGGTCTGCACATCTCCCTTATGTTTAAAGATCGGTACCAGCACACTCCTTCTCCATTCCTTAGGCATCCTCTCCCCTTCCAGAATCCTGTTAAACAATCTGGTTAAAAACTCCACTGCCATCTCTCCTAAACATCTCCACGCTTCTACCGGTATGTCATCTGGTCCAACCGACTTTCCATTCTTCATCCTCTTAATCGCTGCTCTCACTTCCTCCTTACTAATCCTATCTACATCCTGCTTCACCAACTCCACATTCTCCAACCTTCTCTCTCTCTGATTTTCCTTATTCATCAGCTGCTCAAAATACTCCCTCCATCTTCTCAACACACTCTCCTCATTAGTCAACACATTTCCCTCTCCATCCTTTATTGCTCTAACTTGCAGTACATCCTTCCCAGCTCGGTCCCTCTGCCTGGCCAATCGGTACAAATCCTTTTCTCCTTCCTTAGTGTCCAACCTCTTATACAGCTCCTCATATGCCTTTTCCTTGGCTTTCGCCACATCCCTTTTTACCTGCTGCCGCATCTCCTTGTACTCCTGCCTACTTTTCTCATCACTCTGTCGATCCCACTTCTGTTTTGCCAACCTCTTTCCCCTAATGCTCTCCTGCACTTCCTCATTCCACCACCACGTCTCCTTGTCTTGCTTTCTATTTCCAGATGTCACACCAAGTACTTTTCTTGCTGCCTCCCTCATCGCTCCTGCAGTAGTTGCCCAATCATCCGGCACCTCTTCACCACCACCAAGCCCCTGTCTGACCTCTTCCCTGAACCTCACACTACACTCTTCCTCCTTCAGTTTCCACCATCTTATTCTTCTTTCAATCCTTACTTTCCTCCTCTTCTTCTTCGCCTCCAAAACCATCCTACAGACCACCATCCGATGCTGTCTAGCTACACTGTCCCCCGCCAACACCTTACAGTCTCCAATCTCCTTCAGGTTGCATCTCCTACACAGAACATAATCCACCTGTGTGCACCTTCCTCCACTCTTATACGTCACCCTATGATCCTCCTTCTTCTTAAAATACGTGTTCACCACTGCCATTTCCATCCTTTTAGCAAAATCTACCACCATCTGCCCTTCCACATTCCTCTCCTTGAAACCATACCTACCCATCACCTCCTCATCACCTCTGTTCCCTTCACCTACATGCCCATTAAAGTCTGCCCCAATCACCAATCGTTCTTTCCTAGGTACACCATCTACCACTTCATCTAATTCACTCCAGAATCTTATCTTCTCCTCCATCTCACAGCCAACTTGTGGAGCATAGGCACTGATGACATTTATCATCATCCCTTCAACCTCCACCTTCACGATCATCACCCTATCAGAAACTCTCTTCACCTCCACTACACTCTTACTGTACGCTTCCTTCAGAATCACCCCTACACCATTTCTCTTTCCATCCACACCATGATAAAACAGTTTAAACCCACCTCCAATGTTCCTGGCCTTACTCCCTTTCCACTTGGTCTCCTGAACACACAGCATATCTACCTTTCTCCTCTCCATCATATCAGCTACCTCTCTCCCTTTACCAGTCATAGTACCAACATTTAAAGTACCAACCCGAACCTCTACTCTCCTACACTGCTCCTTTTCCCGCCGTCTCTGTAGACGTCTTCCTCCTCTCCTTCTCCTCCTTTGGCCAACAGTAGCCCAATTTCCACTGGTACCCTGTCGGCTAACGATACCTGTGGCGGTCGTTGTTAACCCGGGCCTCGACCGATCCGGTATGAAATTTTCATTTGTGATCCGCATATTTGATTTGGCACATGTTTTACGCTGGATGCCCTTCCTAACGCAACCCTCCCCATTTACCCGGGCTTGGGACCGGCACTAAGAGTGCACTGGCTTGTGCCCCCCTAATGGCTGGGTTAAGTACAAAATGTAAACAAATAAAGAAAAAAAAACCCAATATTAACATTGCATAAAGCTAAACAAAGAACCAAAGAAGAACATAACAAGAGAAATAAAAAAACAAAAAAACAAAGTGAAAGTAAAACCAAGATGAGGGGAATGATGATGATGATGATGATGATGATGATGATGATGATGATGATGATGATGATGATGATGATGATGAAGTAAGTGATAAACTGATAAATGTGAAGCTGGGGAAAACAACTCTGAGGATGTTAATATTATTTTTACTGATATTTATATAAGAAAACAAAAGAAAGAGGGCAAAACATTTCTGGAGAAAAAGAAAGGATGTGGAGGAAGTTCATTGTGAATGAAACACACAATCTGATAAAGAATGAAACATTGTGATGATGTAGGAGAAGAAGAGCAGAGAAAATTCAGATGTTAAAAAAAACATACAATAGAAACAATAGAAATGAAAAGAAAATAGGTTCAATCCACAGTAATTAATTTAGTAATTTGTTTGTTTGTTTATTTATTTTATTCAAAAGGAAGAAGGGAAAATAATGTCAGTGATGAAGTAAAGCTTAAACCCTGGAGAGGAAACCAGAATAAAACCTTACTGTATAACACTTCAGCTGCTAATGGACAATAACAACAAAACCACTCCGTTAGTCTATAAAATACACCATGACTATATGAAAAGTTCTATACATCCCTGTTTTTACACACACACACACACACACACACACACACACACACACACACACACACACACACACACACACACACACACACACGTTAACTGTCCTCATTAGCATATTAGTGGTCTTAAAGTGAGGTTGTCGCCAGTTAAAGTTAATTAGTTTCCATGTTGCTGATTTAAAACACTCCAGAGATAATAAAGCTGAATATTCGTAGTGTTGACATTGTGAGAATGAACATCATAAAGCGGCCAAATAATAACGATCCTATAAATAAAGAGTTGAACATCCTCCTTTTTTTCCTCTTTATTAGACCTCTCCAAAAATGCTTTTCTGTCAGAAGGTGTTTCAGATGAATTAATTTGCTGGACAAAGACAAGTTTTTAATATGAAAACTGTTTTGAAGAGCTCTACATAGAACCTTGTAGGGTTCCAATGGAGTGCTGAAGTAGTAGAAGTTTTTGTTTTTTAGTTTTAGATGATAGAATCAACCAAAAAGAACACTAAAATAGTATATAAATATCGTGCTGAGAAAAGGTTCCCTATGTTTATAATGCTGCTAAGCCATGTTTTAATAGCTGTGTTTTCCCATTGTTTTTGACTCCTGTTTAGCTGACTTTTGTGTGTTTTTGACTCATGTTTTTCATGCTGTTTGGAAATTATACAATATTTATTCTAGAAAAAGTGCAGATATAAGATAAGTGGAGACCATCTCACTGCAACACATACAGTGTGCAAATGCAGTGCCTGTCAAAGGTTTAGAAAAAAACATTGTATTTCAAACGTTTTTTTGAGAGAAACTTGCATGTTCTTTGCTAGATATTTCTTAATGACCCTGCAATTGAGTTAATCCCAGATCAGTTCAATAAAATGTAGGTGCGGTGACTGGTCAGGCCATTCTATGATGGATAACACTTAAGCCTACTTTTTGTTCTCTGAATACCACTTACTGGACATATGCATTCGGCTCATTGTTTTGCTGTATGGTGAAGTTCATTTCAGTCAGTTGCACTCAAAATCTGTCATACATTTCCAGCCATTCCTTTTGTTTAATTCATGTAAGTCTATATATATATATATATATATATATATATATATATATATATATATATATATGAACTTTTGGTCTGTACTATATATATATATAGTCAGATTATATTTTTATATAATTTTATACTTTATTTTATTTATTTTTACATTACTTCACTCTTTTTTATACTTTTTATTCTTCCTCTCTTTGTATTTTATTTCTATTTCATGTTTACAAGTTGGACAGCCATTAAAAGCATTTTACTACATGTCCTACTCTGTATCAATGTGTACAGTATGTGACATAAAAAATGAAATAAATGAATGAAATTTGAATTTACAGTTGGAATTTCATGGTGTTCAAGTGTCAAATAGTATCCATGTTGGTTTAGTATTCTTATTCTTATTATAATATATATATAATTTTGCCCTGAATTTGCATTCAACCCCTGTGTGTGTCATAAAATATGCAATGTTATTTGATTGTTTAATTATTTGTCTGTTTCTTCTTTTTGTTGTTGTTGTTAGTTTGTTTGTTTCATTTTCATTTGTTGCATTATAAAACATGCAATAGCTCCTAATCTCCTCCTTATTATGTGATACAAATCCGTGTTAGCTTGAAATGAAACCTTTAAATAATACTATTAAAAAAAATTAGCTTTTTGTCATTTCTTGAAAGAAAAAGTTTTTATTCTCAAACTTTCTGTCCCCAGCAAGGCTTTATTTATTTATTTTTTAACAATTGCACGTGAATCAAATTGAATGAGACCCTCTCAGGAACGCAGAACCTCCATTCACATTTGCTTTGTTCTGAAATCTCATTTTCAGAGTGGTGTAAAGTGTCAGGTGCGAGAATGAAGCAGTCCTGCGGGCGCTGTAGCTCCACTTCACCTGTCCAAATCAATAACGCAGTGTGATTAGGACAGGAAAAAGATCCGAGACCTTCCGTCCTGGAAAAGGAAGCCAAGCGGACATTAATTAGCGTTCAGCAGGATTTATACGGAGCCTCTGTGCTAAAAGTAGACGTTGATGGTTGCAATAAATAACGGAGGTGAGGTGATTATGGCGTGTGTTACCTTTAATAGTGCTCATTAAGATGACTTCTTCATCGGCCATGTGGAGAGATGAGTGTGAGGACAATGTTCTTTCATCCACTTGGTCCCAAGTTTGTTTCCTGTGAGAAACTTTACACTGAAAATTAACATGACATGAAGTAAATGATCAAATATTTTTGCTCAGTGCTAATAGCATTGGAATTCATTAATGAAAATCAGTCATATATTCAAACAGGACAATTAGTATTCAATTATATATACACATTTTTGTCTTCACACTCACAGCCCAAAAACAGTTCTTGAATGGAAATAGGTCACTTTAGTTAGTAGTTATTACTTAATACTTTACTTAAAGGTTATTATTAAAGGTAATTATTATTAAAGGTAATTATTTTTCTAAGAACTTTGCCATTGAACCTATAAAGAACCATTAACACATTGTTCTGATCATACATGTATTAACAGGGTAAGTGTGCAGAACAAGCTTTAAATTTCCTTTTTTTTTCATCCTTGTTTTCATTTTAATTCTTTTATTTTATTTTACCTTCATATTACCCTTATATATTTTTTACTTCTGTCTTGAATCTGGCAAGAATTTAGCTAATCTGGATTTAGTCAATGGGGTTCTTCAGGGTCTCGTTAGATAATAAGGGTCCTTAGTCTAAACAATCGTTCTGCCAATACTTTCTGTAGAGTTCTTTATTCACTTTTAAAATGGTGAATGTTCATTTCCTAACAGTTTTTAAGGTTCTACATTAAATGGGATGTTTTCTAATAGGGATATACAGAACAAAAGCAGAAAGACCAAAAGATTTCTAAGGTTATTCACAGGTTTACTGGATAATAAAATAGACACATCCCTCACACATTACTCCATTTAATTTAATTTAATTGTATTTGTATGGCACTTTTACAATAAACAGTGTCCCAAAGCAGGTTTACATTATAATAAATAAATTAGCAGTTTATACATTTTAGCATCATACACGAGCCTCTATAAGTTGATCCCTATAATGTGCAAGACAGTGGTGACAGTGGGACAGAAAAAAAACTATGATTGTACGCTGAAGAAACCTTGAGAGGTTGCGGGGTTCTACATTGAAAGTTAAAAATGACTGCAGTTAATTATGCATTCTAAATCATTTCTGTTTGAGATTTATAATTTTATTTTAGTAGTTTACACTCTGACAAAAATCATTGCGCATTTTATTGGATAATTAAGGCGTATTACATTCCAAACAATGTTCTACGTTGTTCTCCACAAACACTCTATTGTTGGTTTTTAATCAGTGTCCATTTCTTAGTTGTTTATTCATTCATAATATTGTGTAGTCATTGGAATGTATAGCTGTATATTAATACAATAATGATCATGCCATTATTTGCATGAGCATTTCAGTATTATTAACTCCTTCAATGAAAAAAATTAATAAAATAATGCATTTTCCATTAAAGCAAATTGGATTTTATAAACATTTTAAATTTCGCATTTTATCTTTTATTTTTATGAAATGTAATGTTACATTTAATAAACTCATTTTTACACATGAAGATAGCACATAAAGTTTATTTCATTTCAGAAAACACACTATCAAGTTTTTTTTTTTTTTTTTTTTTTTTTTCTCCTAACTAAAGACAGACAAAAGCTTTTTGCTCACATTTCAGCAGCAATTAATTCACAATAGGGGAATGTAAAGTGGAATACAGAGACACAGCCTTTCCACTGATTAAGCAGGATTAAATTAAAAAAGCTAATTACAAAGACTACATTCCTACACACTGTTCTATTATGTGGTTAATTGTTTTGTGTGTGTGTGTGTGTGTGTGTGTGTGTGTGTGTGTGTGTGTGTGTGTGTGTGTGTGTGTGTGTGTGTGTGTGTGTGTGTGAGTGTGAGTGTGTGTTTTGTGAGACATAAAATGTTCTAAAAACAATTACAAACTGTGCACAATGTAAAAGTATAAATGTGTACATACAGGCTAGAGTTTTGATATTTTTCCTGATCCATATTTATCCCAATGTGGAATATGACAAAGTGAGTAATGCTGCCGTTGTCCTATTGTTTACATGAAATCACCCAAATGCCATCATTCATTTAGTATTAAAACACATCACGTTGACACCCAAGGGTTTTGAAGGCAAAGACATCGTCATCACTTCCCGCTTGGGTCTCCGGGCTTCCTGGAGAAGTTTGAGTTTGACAGCAAGTGTAAAATAAATAAATAATTAAACAATGAAAAAGGACATTTATATATAAGTATTAGGGCACAAGAAGAATTTAAAAGTAAACTAAAACTAAAGTGAAAAGATATTTTGGCTCAAAACTATAATAATAATAATAATAATAATAATAATAATAATAATAATAATAATAATAATAATAATGAAAATGAAAATAAAGAAAACTCTTTGAATGAGAAGGTGTGTCCAAACCTTTGGTCTGTACTGTATATATATATATATATATATATATATATATATATATATATATATATATATATATATATATATATATATATATATATATATATATATAATTGTTTTTTAATTTCTTTTTTAACAACGGTCAAATTAAATAAAATGACTGGCTTTTATTAAATGTTTTCCATGGCACGCAAGCCTCTATTCCTTCCCAAGCATGCAGCTTGTAATTCTTTGGTAAAGAGAACCAACACAGTAAAAAAAAAATTTTAGTTTTGCTTTACCTCTTTACCTCTCATAAAACCATATTTAATTCACAGTAGAACATATAAAACATATCAAATGTTCAAAGCATTCCCTCTTGTTTCAACAACAGTTCACATTCAGTATATCACAAAAGTGAGTACACCCAATTACATTTTAGCAACTATTCCTTAATAGTTCCCAAGGGACTATATCATAGATTATATTAAAATTGCACATACTTTAGAGTACATATATAGGGTATATTGTCAATGTGCAGCTTGTATAGCAGTACAGAGTTACTGTCCTTTAAAAATAACTGAGCATACAGCCATTATTGTCTAAATAGCTAGCAACAAAAGTGAGTACACACTAAGTAAACATGTCAAAACTGTGTCCAAAGTGTCAATATTTTGTTTGAGCACCATTTTTATCTAGCACTGCCTTAATCCTCCTGGGCATGGAATTCACCAGAGCTGCACAGGTTGTTGCTTGGATCCTCTTCCACTTCTCCATAATGACATCACAGAGCCTGCTGGGTGTTATACACATGATTTCCACTTGAGGATGCCCCACAGGTACTCAATAGGGTTCAGGTCTAAAGAAATACTTTGCCAATCTATCACCTTCATCTTCAGCAAGGCAGTTGTCATCTTGGCGCTGTGTTTGGGGTCATTATTATGTTGCAAATTGCTGTTCAGCACAGTTTCTGAAAGAAGGGCCTCATGTTCTGCTTCGGAATGTCACAGTACATGTTGAAATCATTGTTTCCCTCAATGAATCCCAGCTCCCCAGTACCAGCAGCACTTATGCAGCCCCAGACCCTGATGATACCACCACCATGCTTGACTGCAGGCAAAACACATTTTTTTTTAAGACTCACACTCTTAATAGGCAGCACTCATGCGTCTGTTTTTTTATAGCAACTTAAGCCCCTGACGCACAGCACGTGCAACTTTTTTGATAAACCCTTGCGAGGACTGCTCCTAGTGGAACCTGTCTTGGAAAACCTCTGTATGACCCTGACCACTGTACTGTAACTCAGTTTTAGAGTGTTACTGATCTTTTTATAGTCTAGACCATCTTTGTGGAGAGCAACAATTCTAATTCTTAGAGATTTCTTTGCCATGAGGTGCCATGTTGAAAATCCAGTAGTCAGTATGAGAGAATTGTACACAAGCACCAAATTGTAACTGCTCTATTACAAGACACACACATTTGTATTGTCCTGTCAAGCAAACAGGCATAAAAGAATGAACATAATAAATAGGACATGTGGCTTTGCATGATTAAGCGACATACAGATGTTATCACTTAGGGTGTACTCGCTTTTGTTGCCAGTTATTTTGACAACGATGGCTGTATGTTGAGTTATTTTCAGAGTACAGTAAATATGTACTGCTATACAAGTTGCACATTGACTACTCTAAAATATATTATTTTCTATAATATTGTCCCTCGAGAATATAAACTAAAATGGTTGCTGAAATGTGACGGGTGTACTCACTTTTGTGAGATGCTGTACTTTGGAAATTAGGGCAACCAAAATCTAGACTACTGGGAGATAAATGTTGTTCCATTTGTGTCTGATATATGATTCTAGCTACTCAACAGTCTTTTTTTTGTTTTTTTGTTTTTTGTCATATTTTTCATTTTATGAAGTGCAAAATGTTTTGGTGAAAGGACCAGACAGGCCAGTTCAGCACCTGAACTCTTCTACTTTGAAAACATGCTTTTGTAATAGATGAAGTAAGCGATTCAGCATTGTCTTGCTGAAATATACAAGGCCTTTCCTGACAAAGAAATTGTCTGAATGAGAGCATATGTTACTCT
Source organism: Silurus aristotelis (assembly GCF_946808225.1). NCBI lineage: Eukaryota > Metazoa > Chordata > Actinopteri > Siluriformes > Siluridae > Silurus > Silurus aristotelis. The sequence goes on from NC_139582.1 coordinate 13,203,251, forward strand.
GTAACCTGTAACCTGTATATATATATATATATATATATATATATATATATATATATATATATATATATATATATATATATATATATATATATATATATATCTTTCACAATTGATGTAACCTATTTATATTACGTGATGCACAATACTGTTATTTGCACTACATTACTGATCTGTTATATACTTATATATAAGCTTAATGTATAGTGTTATTTATGTCTGTACTTTTGATAATCAGCAACAAACTCCTTATGTGTCAACACACTTCACCAATTAACCTGATTCTGTATCTGTTTTAATTTTTAAACATCTGACTAAAACATATTAAAGCCATTCCTGACAAGAGGTCACCCTGAAACCTGAACGCCCAGTGCTTCTTGCCCACGCACCGGACCTGGGTAGATCGCACAGCTGCAGAAGAAGGATTTGGTACAGTGGAGGGGAATTTCAGCTCCTTGCCGTGTTTTACCCCACAGGGATTCGTCTGCGTTAATTAATAATCCAGTGATGTGGCCGACACCCAATAAGATTATTAGAAAAGTCGTTAAAAACAGGGTCCTGTCTACAGCTGGAACCGGAGAGCTCAAAAAGTCCAGCGGGACTGTTCCGACACTCTAAAAATGTTTTGTTCAAGAAATTTAATTGCACCATCTACACTGGTGTTCCTGTGAGGATTACAGTGTAATGGCTCTGTTCTGACATGGAATTAAAATTGACATCATTTTTTTCCTATGAGCTCAGATAAATCTTCTATAAAGGAACAAAATCAACAACAAGCTTCAAGTCCTTTTAAAAAATGGTTGACATTTTTTTATTATTATTTAGGATTAAATGGTCAGGCCAGTGTTTCTCCATAGGACTCACTTCTCTATCAACAAATATAAATTATTTTCGTAAAATATGAAGCATTTTTTTACACTCTGAAACATTCTTTGTACCTCATAGCAATAGTTTTAGGCTAAAAATCCCAGGTGCGCCATGTTCTTGTCAATCAGTGTCAAGCAGCATGCAATAAATGCCTTCAGCTTTCCACAAAAAAACTGTCGTTTGTTGTTATTCTGCCACATATAAAATTCCCTTCAGGCCTTCTTTTAATTCAACTATCTGTGACATGTTTTTCTATGAAATTCATAGGAATGCCAACTGAGCCCTGACTTTATAAAAATTAAATGCATAGAAGGTTAAGAACGATATTTACACAATAAAGCACTGCTGAGTTATAGATTTTGATTAGTAATAAGGTTCATTTTCTATAATTTTCTAAGATTTTATAATTTCTGTAGTGGCAACTCATTCACAGGGTGAGTTAAAATTCCAGCACCACCAACATGCACTGTTGGGTCCCTGAGCAAGAGCCGTAAGTACTATAAATAAATATATAATCACTGATGGGTTTTTATATATATATATAAGATGTCTTCAGCATCAGTGCTTTGTAAATCAGTGGTAAAGGTATGAAAGTCTAGAAACATCTTCAGGGCAGTTTAACTCCATCTGGTTTCAAATATGTGGATGATCCGCCGTGGCGACCCCTAATGGGAGAAGCTGAAAGAAAGTTTAAGGGTCCCTGGTGGTCTAGTGGTTAGGATGCGGCGCTCTCACCGCTGCAGCCCGGGTTCGATCCCCAGTCAGGAAACCAACCCCAGCCACTCTTAATGCCGGTCCCAAGCCCGGATAAATGGGGAGGGTTGCGTTAGGAAGGGCATCCAGCGTAAAAACATGTGCCAAATCAAACGTGCGGATGATCCGCTGTGGCGACCCCTAATGGGAGAAGCCGAAAGGGGGAACATATAATTGTAATTACAAATAAAATGCAATATTTGCAGCTGTAATGTAATGAATATGGATAAGTAGGTTCTAAAATTTGAATGTATATGTTAGTGCCTCTAAGTTTCAAGCCTGTAAGTTTATCCCTAATGAATAAGCCAGTGGTGATTGTGGCAATCCTGAGATTGCTTGAGGAAGAAACCTTGAAAGGATTTAAAAAGGGAACCTATTCTGATCTACAGTAGGTGCCATAGAATGTCCATTCATTATTGTTTTATCATTGCTGAGGTGTACTGTTTAGTGAACGGTTCACTGATGAGCATTTCAATGCAGAACTGTACTCTTCAGCCAAAGCGTAAAACAGTTAGAGCTTTAGGTTAAAGGAAATAAAGTCAAAGGATTCCTTGATCTTAGGCCAGGAAAAAAAAAAAACTTTCTGGGAATAAAAATGTACTCTAAATTTGGCAATATTCTTATAACAGTATAAAATGTACATTTATTTAAACTAAAAGGGATCTAAAAAAAACATTAATGAGACAACAAAAAATTAAAGGTCTGTTTGAGGCCCTGAACACCTCACATGAGTGATGGAATCGACAAAATACAGTAAATGTTAATTATGTGATGATGTTAATTATACAACAGAGAGAATAAAGACGCTTCAGGGTGATGTTAAATCTAGACCTGCCCCTGTACACAGTAGATTTTATTCTTATTAATACTTCATAAACGTTTAAGGCCTGAAATCGCTTTATCAGTGTCATGCCGCCAGGCCTTTGACTACACCGCTGTCAGGGATGGAGAGAGCAGAGAAAAAAAATAACTGCTCCTTCATATAAAGGGAGAAAAATGAAGGTGTATGTGACACAATAACACACTCCGTGTCCGAGTCCTCTCACAGCGGATTCTCAGCGGAGCTTGGCTCTATGAAAGCCGATTCATTTTCCCGAGCTCTTGCTGACATAAGGAGTGGAGGAACGCAGGAGTGAAAAAGGGGAGGAGGGATGCAATTAATCTCAGTGAACTAAGATCTGCTTCATTCATTAATCTTTGATTGTAAATGAATAGTGTAATTGAGGCAGGGACAGAGAACGCGTAGGACAGAGGGACATGCTCTAGAGAGCAGCGGCTGATTGAGCGTTACCCTTAGACAGCGAGAATTTAGGACTCATTATGACCTACATCATCTGCTACGTGTCTAAATGGCTGCTTGTTGTTTCCCTTCCTGTATGTACACTACAATCCAACAGTACATCAGAATACTACACATTATTTAGTGCGATAGTGTGTGATTTGAGACTTTTTTAGGTTTGGGGATGTGATGTAACCGGGACTTTGGAGCAGTTTAGCTTCAGCATGTAGCTTGTTAGCTTTCATAAAACACTTAGCATTCTAGGTTCAATTTTATGTTGTTTAAAAGGCTTTGATCAGCATGTTGTTTAGTAGCTAACCTTTCACTAGATTTGTTAGCTTTTGAGCACAATTTTCATGGTTTTTGTTTTTGGCTGTTTTTATTATTTGTTTATTTATTAATATTTCTTTATTTTCCTTGCATAGTTTAAGAATTTTATGTTAGATATCATATATTTATCAGAGATTAACCCACCCATTAATCTATTGTCTCCACTCTCGTCCCTATATTGGTCATTGTGTACACATCTTAATTGTTTGCAGATGTTTTAAGTATATCCAATAATTATGTTGTCTATTCTATTCTATTCTATTCTATTCTATTCTATTCTATTCTATTCTATTCTATTCTATTCTATTTGTACAGTGACTAGCACTTAATATTTAACGATTCCAAAGCAGCTTTACCAAAGTAAATAGATTACAAATATACATTTCCAATTTCTTTATTAGTCCATATAAGTTTCAGATATCTCTTTGCTAATATTCCAACATGGATAGCCTGGTAGCTATTGTTGTCTTTAGAATAAAAAAAAAATGTTAGTAGGAAAAATGAAGATGAATCAAAAACAGGCACGGGTTTAAAATATAACAAGTAAATGAACAATGCACAGGAAATGATGAATGATCAAAATGTTTGCATTTGTATATTGACACAGGAAAGAGCCTTGCACCAAGCATTTAGCAAACTGTAATTATGTGACAGGAAGTCATCAGCGCAGGCCACGCCCTTCCTCTGTCTAGGTGTTAAAAAGTCTCATTTAAGTCAAGTCAAGTCAAGTTTATTTGTATAGCGCTTTTCACAACAGACATTGTCTCAAAGCAGCTTTACAGAAAACAACAGTGAAGGTGAATGGTGTGCATTTGTCCCTGATGAGCAAGCCGTGGCGACAGTGGCAAGGAAAAACTCCCTTGGATGATATGAGGAAGAAACCTTGAGAGGAACCAGACTCAAAGGGGAACCCATCCTCATATGGGTGACATCTAGAGTTTGGTCATAAATCTTTCAACAATACAGAACAATTTGTGATCATCATAGATCCAGCATCAGCTTCTCCATGCCAGGGCCTTTAAACACTCGGCATCTACTTCTCCATGATCATCCATAGGTCCATAATCTTCACGAGGTGGGACGTGACTGGAGCTGGCCAAACCTCAGGATGCCTCGGGATGGGGAGAGAAAGAGAAGCAGTGGAGAGGAATTAGCGTAGCTGCTGTTCATGATATTAACAGCACAAGTTGATAATGTGTATGTAATCATATATTCTGGAGCACAAGGTTGTGATGTGATGTGTGTGATGTGTGTTATGTGTAGGCTTTGCTAAAAAGATATGTTTTTAATCTACACTTAAACTGGGAGAGTGTGTCTGAACCCCGAACACTGTCAGGAAGACTATTCCAGAGTTTAGGAGCTAAATGTGAAAATGCTCTACCGCCTTTAGTGGACTTTGCTATTCTAGGAACTACTAGAAGCCCAGAGTTTTGAGATCTCAGGGAGCGTGACGGATTGTAGCGTGTTAAAAGACTGGATAGATACATGGGAGCCAAACCATTTAGTGCTTTATAAGTGAGTAGCAGTAGTTTGTAGTCTATTCGAAACTTAATAGGAAGCCAATGTAGGGACGATAAGATTGGGGTTATATGATCGTGTTTTCTTGACCTAGTAAGAACTCTTGCTGCCGCATTCTGAACTAACTGAAGCTTGTTTATTAATGATGCAGGACATCCACCTAGTAATGCATTACAGTAGTCTATTCTAGAGGTCATAAACGCATGGACGAGCTTCTCTGCATCAGATATAGATAACATATTTCTTAGCTTAGAAATATTTCTAAGGTGAAAGAAGGCTGTTTTTGTAACTTGAGTGATGTGATTTTTAAAAGATAAGTTGCTGTCTAAAATAACTCCCAGGTCTTTTACCGTTGAACTAGTAGTTACAGAACAACCGTCTAAATGCAGGTTGAGATGCTGGAGCTTCTGTGTACTATTTTTTGGGCCGATGAGCAAAATCTCCGTTTTATCAGAATTTAATAGCAGAAAGTTATGGGTCATCCAATCTCTTATTTCTTCAACACACTCAGTTATGCGAGCTAATTGAGCTGTATCGCCTGGTTTGGATGTAATATATAGCTGGGTATCATCAGCATACCAATGGAAGCTAATTCCATGCCTTCTAATAATATTTCCTAATGGAAGCATGTATATTGTGAAAAGCAGGGGTCCTAGAACTGACCCTTGTGGCACGCCATAATTTACTAGCATTATCCTGGATAGCTCTCCATTTAAATCTACGAAATGGTAACGATTGGACAGGTAGGATTTGAACCAGCTTAATGCCTTTTCCTGAATACCGATGTAATTCTGTAAGCGATCGAGGAGAAGATCATGATCTATAGTGTCGAACGCAGCACTAAGATCTAGTAAAACTAATAGGGAGATGTAGCCTTGGTCTGAAGCTTAAAAACAGGTCATTAGTGATTTTAACTAGAGCAGTTTCTGTGCTATGATGGGGCCTAAAACCTGACTGAAACTCTTCAAAGATATTGTTCTCCTGCAAGTGGTTACATAACTGGGCAGCGACAATCTTTTCTAAAATCTTAGACATAAATGGGAGATTTGAAATTGGTCTGTAATTCGATAGCGTGTTTGGATCCAGATTAGGTTTTTTAATGAGGGGCTTAATAACTGCTAACTTGAGGGATTTAGGGACGTGACCTAACGATAGTGAGGAGTTAATAATATTGAGAAGAGGCTCACCAGCTGTATATAACACTTCCTTCAGTAGTTTAGTGGGAATTGGATCTAACTGACATGTTGTTGATTTAGCTTTCATAATAGCATCATACAGCTCTTCCTGTCCTATACATGTAAAACAGTGTAGTTGTGGGGTTGTAAGTACGATTGTGTCGGGAGATGCTGTCAGAGGTTGAACTGACACAATAGTTTTTCTAATGTTATCTATTTTTTCAGTGAAGAAATTTATAAAGTCTTCAAACTTATCAAACTTTTTGTCTCCCAAGCTTTAAGTACCTTGTGCCTCGTATTTCTGTTCACACATTTGTGAAGTTTTACAGAACAGGAAATTCACATCATGTGATTCATGCTCCTAGCTCACAGTTTGGTTTCTTTCTCTGCCATGGAAAGAGCAGTGACTCACAACTGAGCTCTTTCTGCATTTCAGCTCAGTGTGAGGGATCGACGTGAAGACTGAAGGAGTGAGCTCATTACGGAGTTCGCTCCCTCGTTTCACTACAGCCGGACGTAGCTGTGTGACGGGAATAAGATTATTCATATCACCTGGACAGCTGTTGACGTGCCAATCCTCGTTCAAGCCAGGCCTCTGGACAACAGAAACGTATTTACCATTGCACATCATCAATTCTGTCATCTGGGGCAAAGTTTGAAATGCTGAAAGCATTGAAATATATCCACGCAGAAAAGCGTCTGAACATCGTCCCTGTGTTTCAAGTGCAATTCTGTGAATCAGTAAACTGACTCCTTATGTCAGACAGGTACACAATGTCACTAGCTGAAATTCATTAAAGAAAATCTTGTCATAAAGCCTCATTTACCCTAGATTGGACTGAGTGTTGTGTTTAAATGGGTTCTATTTCTGGCAAGAACTCAAATGCTGCTCCCTCAGGAGGCCTTATTACTCATTTTATGGACATTTATCAGGTCTTATTTAAGGTAAAACCCTGACTCAATCCCTGATGCCTAACAGGTCTTAATTTATTTTTGACTCCAGTTGGAATGCCTTTAGAAAGACTCTTTAGCTATCCAAAATTCATGAAATAAAGTATATATTGTACCAAGATTGCTTTAATTTATTTATTTATTCGTCTTCAGAATTACAGTGGATTCTGAGTTTATCCAAGGAATTTCGGGTATGAGGTGAGAATAATCTCAGGGCACACACACAGACACACACACACAGACACACACACACACACACACACACACACACACACACTACTGTGAAAATGTATTATCTTTCTATGTACTGGTATGTTTTATTTGGGATGAAAATGGAAACCCAGAGAAACCCTGTGGAAAACATTTCACAAATATATTTTGGCATTTTTTGATTATATTCTGAATGTTATATGCTGGTGGGTTGTTGGTGGATGATTTTAAGTGAAGATTTGCATTCCTATGTACATACTGTACAATTTATTGTGTAGGTTTATATCATGTCCAAATATAATAATAATAATAATAATAATAATAATAATAATAATAATAATACAAAATAGACATGTTTTATCATAGATGCTTCTAGCTCACAGGCTAAAAATGTAGGAGTGATGCAATAAATGAGATGTAAATATTTGGTTGTATGTTTTCGAACACCAAACACTTTACACTAATTCCATACAAACGAAAACCAGTAAAACTCATACATTTTTAAAGTTCTTAAGTTTCTTTTTCCATGTGGAAGCCCTTTATGGAAATCCTGGAACTCTATTAAAAGAACAATTACTGTAACTAGAAAATGAAAACTTGAAAAACTATTTTTACTCCAGCAGACTAGATTAGATTGTGAGATTGAGTTAGCAGAGATTAAACTGAGATTTCACTAATACTGTGTAGTTCATCCTGATCTGATCTGACCAAAGCATGGCGAGTCGAATTGTAGCCACTAGAGTGAGTGAGCAGATTTTGGACAAAAGATTGTGTGGCGTAAGGGCTAACATAGACACACACACACACACACACACACACACACACACACACACACACACACACACACATGTATTCTGTCTGAAAGCTGGGACTGATCAGGCCACTGTTGACTGGAGGCCATGTCACACTGATGCCATGTGACAGGTGTAAAGCGCTGCTCATTGGGGAAGCCATGCTACTCTAATTACTGAAGCTTAAACAAATCAGGAGATGATGGCCTCAGGCTTCCTCTGACTCATCACAGGCTGAAAATGGCTGATGGGAAACATTTGGTGGTCTGAAGGTTTAATGATAGTGTGCACATTCCAGAAATGAATGTCTGATCTAGATTGAAAATACTAGAAAATCTCGATGCTCATAAAATCATAGGATGTTTAGAAGAACTAAAAAAGATCATGTAATTTCACAGCACTGTAATTCCAACACAACCTATGAGAGCACAGAACAGGTTTAAAAGTCTATATATATGTTTTTTTATGTTCTATGCCATGCTTTTATTACCTAACTAACTTATTTACTTTACTATTTATTTGTTTATTTATTTGTCTATCAGAAGCTCTCTGGCATTTGTTATATTTAGCGACACTGCCATGTGCTTTCCTTAAGCGACAGCCGTCAAATCCTGTTACACTCCTCTGTCTTCCAGACAAAATAAAAACAATCATTTCTCAGACCCGAAACATCTTAAAATGGAAGTGTGACATTCTTACAGCAAAGATATTTACACACAATCCCACATCCTTCACTTCCCAAAGCTGTGTACATTTACTGCCATCAATAAAACACATCTTTTTCATTTAGTAACAGAGGAAACAATCATAACTACAGCTTTAATATTGAGCCACTGTGTGGGAAATGCTGCATCTCTGCAGATTAACCCTGAGCTCACTTTACTGCCTTCATCTCACATCATAACATTCACTCTAAAACTAATGAAACAAAAGAAAGAAAGAAAGAAAGAAAGAAAGAAAGAAAGAAAGAAAGAAAGAAAGAAAGAAAGAAAGAAAGAAAGAAAAAAAGAAAAAAAAAGAAAGAAAGAAAAGTAAATAAAAAAGACTGCTTTCGCTTGTGTGTTGCATTTGTGTGTGTTTATATCTGTTTCCATCAAAACACGCCTGCTGTTAACACACTGAGACAGGAAAGAGAATAAAAAGCAGTAGAAGGTCATGAACATGTCTGAAGTTATTAATGATTATTAAAGAAACGCGACACACGCCTACAGCTTCATTTATTTACTTATACATGAAGAGACATGAAAATGTACAGTAAGGATGAAAAACTGCCTGAAGAACTTGTAACCTAAGAAAAGTATGACTGAGAAAGGTGAAGCATCAAATCCTTCACACTGACATTTATGATTGAGAACCTGGTGCTACTATATATTTATTATTATTATTATTATTATTATTATTATTATTATTATTATTATTATTATTATTATTATTATTATTATTATTATTATTATAGCAAATCAAAATAAGATGAACATTTGTTTTTTTTATAGATTCCCACAGACTGCACTGGTTAAAGGTTCTTCGCTTCATAAAAGATGTCTACACTATATTGACGACTTTTCCAGCAATATGTGGCTCTTCCACAAAGTTGGAGGTACACAATTTTATCGGACGCTTTAGCATTGCATTTTCCTTTACTTGAACCAGGAGACCCATGTGTTGGAGTGGAAGATCTTGAGTGGCCTGCTATACAGCTCTGACCTTATCCATACTGAACACCTTTAGGATGAATAGGAATGATGACTGCACTTCAGGCGTCCTCACTGTACACCATTAATTAATGCTCTTATAGAATATAATAAAATAGCCTTTATTTGTCACATATACATTACAGCACAGTGAAATTTGTTCGTCGCATATCCCATAGCTGGCTCAGAAGCTAGGGTCAGCCATGATACGCCGCCCCTGTAGCAAAGAGGGTTAAGGGCCTTGCTCAAGGGCCCAAGAGTGGCAGCTTGGCAAAACCGGGATTGAACCCCCAACCTTCCGATCAGTAACCCAGCAACCACCCCCCCAGTCTTGTGACTGAATGGAGACAAAACTCCACAAAAACACTTCAGAATTAGGTGAAACATAAGAAATTTAGAGAAACAACTCTCGTGTGTGTGGGTGAAAAAATAAAAAGAAGAAGGGTTGAGGGCCAGTGCGGTTCAGACTTCAGTGTGTATAATCGCTCTGGATCATGGATCAGCTCATGGCTTCTCGTCTCCTCTTGACGGGGATTGATGCTCAATAAATGCTCGTGGATGACAGGCTTAATTTTGTCAGTGTCGCAGTCCTGCAGTTGAAATTCCGATCATTTTCTGTGTGCAGAGTTTTTACCCTATAAGTCCTTCAAAGTCAAAGTCTCTGCTCTGTGTTTAAGCTCTCTCTCTCTCTCTCTCTCTCTCTCTCTCTCTCTCTCTCTCTCTCTCTCTCTCTCTCTCTCTCTCTCTCTCTCTCTCTCTCTCTCTCTCTCTCTCTCTCTCTCTCTCTCTCTCTGTGTCAGGCACATCCAGGTCACCCGTTTTTTTTTTTTTTTACTTTAGTTTATACAGAAGCCGTATCCATTTAAAGAGTCTCGCTATCTGCGTTCCCCTGTTCCCAAAGTAAGTGGCAAAAATTATCCAGCAAAGTGAGTGTTCTTTCTAAATGCGCATTAAAATGCGATGCAATTTCCTTCTCCGATTTACTGACGCCCAAAATACGAGCGAGAAACTTTAACTGTGGGCTGAAATTCTTTAAGCGCACGCAAAGGCTTTCTCCGCTCGCCTGTTCCTAATTTGAAACGCTGATGCGTGACTGCCGTATGTGAGAGGAGCTGGCGAGGAAGGGATTATTCCACTTTCCTGAATTTGTGTGATGGCCGAACGAGGCACAGCTTTTACAAAACACGCTCTGGTGCAGTCAGATTTAAAGAAAAATATTACGTTCTCCTTGCAATAAATGTAGTCAGAGATCATAACATATCCGCAGTTGGGATGTTTCAGACATCTGTGTCGTCCAATATCTGAAAACATACAGTACACCTTCCAAACACTTCACAGACTTTTATCTCATGACCTTCTTTCTGGTAAAGTTCCACATATTGCTTACATATTCCACACAATGTTGCATATTAAGTGTTTATTTAAATGATTTTGATCAATTTATGGTTGATTTTTTTCCATGTGATTATTATTTTCTTTTTTACAAATGAATTATTGATTTGCACATGAATGTAAAAACTCCAATCATGTTTGAATTTTACGAATATTGAACTTGTTTTCATCTTTTAATGTTTGTTTGTTACATATAATTCATTAAAAGATTTTTCTAATGATTTTCACAGTTCACCTTCACACAATTTTCTAATGGGCTGTTTCTATGATTTATTTCCACCTCAGTCTCACAAAATGTTTCACGTCTTTACATGGTTCATTCATATTCATGTGGGATTATTATACATGATTTATTTATCCTTTTTATTTATTACACAATTTAATTGTATATGATTTTTACACATCATTCAATTTTCATACAAACTTTACTAATAATTAAATTTATTTCCAGAGGATTTCAACACTTACTTATATCCATGTTTATTTTCAAGGTGTACGTGTACATTATATGGACAAAAGTATATGAACACCAGGCCATAAAATGTGTATGTGCCTTTGAAATGTCGCATTCCACATTTACTCCCTGTTTGCTGTTAGAATATTTTCCACTCTTCTGGGAAGATGTTCCACTAGATTTCGGGGGGTGGTTGAGAAAATGTATGCTCATTCAGTCACAAGGACGTTAGTAAAGTCAGGTACTGATGTAGGTGAGGTGAGGAGGCTTTTGTCAAATTTGTCATAATAATTTGGGGAAGATTCACATACAGAATGGCTAAAAAATTCAAATCTTGCAATACTTTTGTCCATATAGTATACATTATTTTTTATTTATACAGTAATATACAAGTTAGTCTAGCTATTAAAGAAAAATATTCAGGAAAAGACATCACCAATGTGTAGTAAACCAAGCTTAGCATACATTATATTGACAAATTCTACAGTATATAGATTATAAACATTATGAGCTGTAATTGAATATGAATACTTATAACTTTATGGTTATTATACATGAAATTAAATACCTACAAACACACACATACACAGGTTTCAGCACGGTCCTTTAGACAGGTTCCTCAGCTGAACGTCTGCTCACTCGCTAATGACACACACTCAGGGCATCTATCGATCTTCCTCTGTCATTAATTAATAGTGCACTCGTTAAAACATTTGCATTAGGTTGTGAGTTAACAACGTTGTGTTAATGTGCAGGTGATTTGTCCTCCTGCACGCTTTAGATCGCTGTTATTTGGCCTGCTGCTGTTTTCAATGCGCTCTTCAAGGACGATGTCTGATTTAATTAATGAGCGTTTAGACAAAAGCACAATTATCAACATGCCTTTAGGGTACAGCTGACATCTCGATACATCTCGCTGGCTAACTTCAACCTGCTGCACAAACACCAGTAATAAATCTCCAACAAGAACACACCTTTTTTTTTTCCCTTCTTGCTACGAGGAAATGTAAAGATGACCGGAGTGGTTATGTTCATGTTCTGGACCTTAATTGAGTGAATAACAGAATGCATAGTGAAGAATGTATAAAGCAGTTAAATTTATTTGCAGCTCATAAGATTGCACAGCAATTAACCTGGCCATGTATCACACACCCCTTCTCACTGACAATACATAACGATTCAGCAAAAGCAGTTCAGCAATCTGAAAAAAAAAAAGAAACAAATAAGGTGAGGAAAAAAAAAAACAGGGATACAAATAATAACTAAATTAATGTTTTTAAATGAAATGCAGAATTTTCAGTAAACACATAGTTTTTGCATGTGGTTACAACTGTTTCGTGTTTGTTGAATACTTTAGTAAAGCAGAAGTGTTACATTGATTTTAAATACCGCAATGTTATAACAAGCAAGTGGATGTGAGTAATGATATATTTTATTGTGAAACATAAATGTATAAATCTGAGAAAAGAAAACCAAAGGAACAAATCTGTGTACATCCATAACCTGAGGGTAAAGACAGGGGTTGTGGACAATAACGACAACAATGGAAAGACAAAAAGTGGTGTGAAATATAAAGACTAATAAGTGCTCATTTGTAGTGAATCACCTGATATGGTGAGGTGCAGTGGCTAATGAGATGTAGTCCTGTGGTTCTAGGCAAAATCCTGACAAAAAAAATTCAGCAACAAATATTTTATTCATCGTTTGATTTAATAAGATTTGTTTAGGATTCATGCTAAACTAAAACTGACTTCTAACTAAATACTAAATAACACTTATTTTTGTTTTTGTTGGATATTCTTCTGTTTAGCAGTTCTGTATTAAAATAATTTAACCTGAATCAGAACATATTTAAAATGTGTATGCAAATTAGTATGCAGGTATTTAATGTCTGTATTTAGAATTGCATGGGCGGAGTTTATCTAAAATAAAAGCCATGCCTCATTTTCGTCTGACTATTACAATATTACCAGCTCAAGCAGGAACAGTATTAACTACAGCGACCCGGTCTGACAGTTTGATGTAACCACAATATACCACATTCTGGCTTGTGATTGTGATAAATTTTCTAGAACAGCAGCTGTGACTGTAGTGCAAATGCAAATTACAGGTTTGTTTTCAATTCCAATATATTATTGTCACAGCTCAGTCATAGGGACTTGTGTAGAATAATCTAGTGTCAGGACATTGTAGCAACTATTTATTGATCTTTAGTATGCTATTTAACCTGATTATGGTTTGCTGTGAATCCAGGGATGTTTGTGAGCAAGCTGAGAATACTGTACACTGGCACTGTGTAACCCAACTCTAAATACAGGGAATTTGCATAAGTAAATAAGTAATTTGTATAAGTAAATAATGAACGTCTAATAATGAACAATATTATTATAAAAAGTAAGATAGTAAGTGGAATTCCAAGCGAATAACACACTGAATAACACACTGGGATTTAAATCTTTGAGTCTAATAGTAATTTTAGAGGTAATCAGCACCCTTTATCATGCACAATTGTTTATTCAGCCTGTATTTAGTATAACCTGCAGCCGAGTTGCACCTGTATTTTAATCACGTATAGCATCACTGCACGCCTCGTGTACGCATTAGTGAGCAGGGACGATGTGGGATCTCCGGGGCCCCTGCAGAGCGAAATAGAGAAGTACGCAGCCTGGAACAATATCAACACTAAAAGCGAAAGTCGACATAAAGCTAATGAAGCAATGCGAGCAGCTTGCGGGGCGTAGCAGATCACTTCAAAGCTACGAACAAACTCTTTCCTGAAGGTGAGAGAATAAAGTGGATCCACTAGCATGAGACACGCTCAGCAAATGTTTAGAGAACATTAATGTTGCCGTTCAGTGTCTTGTGAGGGATGTGGTTGAGGAAAAACACATAGCGATACAGCAACGTTAGAATGATGTATGTTACCGTCTCTACAGATTACACTTATAGATGATGCAACGATCTATGAATATACATAAATATGCAAATTAGAAGCTTTTATTGTTTCAAACTAAGCACAAATTTAACATTTTTGAGATCTAGATGTTCTGGGAAGGTCTTTTAAATGGAAATTTTAACTACAAATCTAGGAAAAAGTGTGCCTCAAGGATGCATGTGATTTAAGTTACTGTGAAATTATTTTTGAGCAATTTCATTGGTTGCTAATTCAGAATTAAAACAAATGTCTAAATCTTTCTGTAAGCTGGAAACATGAACAATATATTTTTTTTCATTTATTTATAAATAGAAATGAAGTAGCTAGGTGCTACAGCTAAAAAACACAAGACATTTAAAAGAATTAAAGTATAAAACGTGTTATTGTAGCAAAACAAAAAAAGAATAAACAAACTTCATCAACATGAAAAACTAAATAATTGTGCAAAATTACATTGTCTGTGTTTATACATTTTATTTATTTATTTATTTATTTATTTATTTATTTATTTATTTATTTATTTATTTATTTATTCATTTATTTATTTCCACTTGCTTTTAAGTATACTTTGAATATTCCACTAATAAAGGAATTAAGAAATAATTAATAATTAACAATTAGTAATAATTTGTAAAATTTTTAACCACATTTTAAATATAATAAGAATACTCATTTTTTAAATAACATTTTAATGAAACCTATTCAACAGAAACTAGCTATTTAAGATAAAATAAAGGTTTTTTTAAAAAAGAAACAATAAAACAAGAAATAATCTGGATTTAATGCTTGCAACAACTTATTTTTGGTTACAACTTATGAAATGTGTTTGGTCCTTTAGCTAGCTAGCATAGTTGCCATGCAATATTTCTGGGGTTCATATTATATAGAAGATGCTACAAGTATTTGAGGCCTACTCCTAGAAGTAACCTCGTAGCATGTTCAGCACACAAAGGCCTGATTGAACATTCTACAGCGGGTGCATTTATTTTTTTTTCCTATGCAAGAGCAATATTTTTCTCTTCACCTTTAATACAACCTGTTCCAAGCCCAATGCACCTTATTAGCGGGGAACAATTTGGCTAGCTGAGACACGGGTGGTAATTAAAATCATAATGTTTTATGGAAGGCCCACAGACAGCAGCTCTTCCAGACATCATTTGCCCTTTGTAATGCACTCCTTCGCTCTGTTCCTCTGTCTCTCGCTCCCTCGCTCATTCCCCATTCTGCCCTGTTACTCATGCAGGTGTCGGACTTACATTTTGAATGGCACATGAATACTAATATGCCGTTGTAATAAGATCTTTGAAGTGTGCAACACACAGCCGCCGAATCATAATGCGCAAATCCCTCTTTGAGTCTCGTCTCACCGGTATTTATTTTTTTTCCTCACTTTCTTTCCCACTTTCCTCCTTTTCTACCTTTTGTTCTTTCTCTCTATCTCTTTTGCAGAGGTCCTTTTTTTTTCTATGGCTGATGTTTTTCAATGTGCACGGTCTGTTTTGCTTAGATTCCCCCGTGCATCCTTCTTTAAAATTCATCTCTCTCTGAAGGCGAGCCGGCTGACTCCATTATGTCTTATGGGACACCACGAGTTTCCAAACAGCTCACAGAGTGCGGCTTTCTGTGGGAAAGAAAAGGAAACAGGACCCACTGGGAGGCCATGAGATTACTAGGATAACCAAAAAAAATAAAACATGCATTGTGGGCTGAATGGGATGCAGGTCGGATTTCATCAGCAGAATTCTCATGGACTTATGAATTATAACCAGAGATCTCCATATTAGAGACCCAGATAGTTGATGATGTCTTTCAAACCAAAGCAGTGTGAGGCATTACCTGTATGGATGTGATGCAAATATTCTCTATTAACAGTAAACATTTCAATGAGAATTTTATTAATATGTGAATGTAAAATCTGCTTTCATTACTTTCAAAAGTAATGAAAATTGCTGCTTGTATTGTCTTCCTTTTTGTTACCAGAATGTAAATTGAGGATGAAAGACACACTTTTTGCGGCTCAACGAGGAAGTGAATCAGACATGTATGCTGTCACACACAAGACGACATGTAGAACATGAGCCGGCGACTGTCAGTTAACATAACAAGGAATGAATTCTGAAATGTGATTGGGCTTAAATTTCTAACCAATGCGCCATTCATTGGGTCTACGATCTCATAAACTGTAGCTACTATGGATAATTAGATGGACAAACACAGACAACCTCAGTTGTACCCCAAGTGTGTCAATTAAAATAAACTCAAAACTGAAAAAAAACAAAACAAAACACCAAAGCATGTTCATTTTTCCAAAAAACCCCAACAAAATCTTGAAATAGACCAAAGAGGACTCAGCATGTATTCGTGCTAGCTGCTGAGTCATATTTTGTTAAAGAACTGTACACTGATGATCTGTTTGAAGTATTTGTCAGGTGACAAGATAGAAATGTGTTGGATTGTGAACCAGAGAGGCCAGGATTAGTTCCAGAAACACAGGATTTACTTTAAGATTCCAGCTACAGTCATAGATTATTACTCAGTATTTCAACTTGCAGGGAAGCATATTTATTTATGACAGTCAAGCTAATGGAAATATGATAAAAATCTGTGCAACTTTATATGTCTGTAGGGGGGGCATTTGCTTTTATGACAAACTTTTTCATTGATGTAGTGACACCTGACTTGGACCTGAAGCTCTAATATAGACACCTTAAGATATAGCATCATATTCTTACATCATAACCTTCAAAAGAAAGCATAAGGAACATTTCCGACAAAGACAAATGTCAGAATTTATTAAAAAGCCATTTGTAAAGTATCAGAGCTTCAAGGGTCCAAAGGCGGCTGCTTTGTACAAATACCAGACTCCATTTTTTTTTATGGGTGAAATATTTATCTTCATTTCAAATGCGCAGAACCCGGGTGTGTTTTTAAGGCCTGGTGCGAAAAGATCACTGCGAGTGAATATAGAGATTAATGCTTGTAAATTGCCTTGACCATTACTTTAACTATGTCTTTGTATTTGTTGTCCTGGGGATCTGTTTTCCTCCATTAATAACGACTGCCATCGGACAGAAAGTACTAAAACCTGATTTTTAACAAACAGACTTAACAAATGCTCAAAGACTTGCAGTCTGGAGAGACAAAGAAGAGTGGAGAGAAAATGTCCAACGTAATGTACTCCCTCAAGGGAGCAGTGGGCTTCACTAAAGAGGTCTTCATTTTATCACGGACGGCTCCGTCTCGCTAGCTCTCAGACTGATGAAATAGCCCATTGATCAGGAGAAGAGTTATCGATCGATACTTTAGGAAAGAAACAATCACCTGACACCCAACAGCAGACACATAATATGACACTAACAGCTTTGGGTTTTATAACCTCTTTTTCTGTTATAACATACTATATAACTACATAACTACAGTAAGTGGGAGAAGTCTTCTTTTTATCTGTTTGGAAATGCATTTAATGCTCTAGAATATTAGCATAACAAGTTCCTGTGTCACTCTTACGTAACACTTACTTATAAAATTATAAACACTATATAGACACCTGATCATAGACCACCTCCACCTTCTTTAGAAATTGTTGAACTAAATTTTGAAGTGTAGTTAAGGAGATTTGTGCTCATTTAGCCATAATGGTGTTAATATCCCTTTGTTAGTAACTATATATATATATATATATATATATATATATATATATATATATATATATATATATATATATATATATATATATATATAGAAAATAATAGAACAAGATTTATTAAACAAAATAACAACATCTTGTTGGAAGCTTCAAAATAAAAAACTAACCCAAGGTAGACTTATTCTGAAAGGCAGTTCCAATAGAAATGTGTACAAAGATTTTTGGGCAATTATTTAAAAAGAAAAAATAATCCATAGAGCTTTAGAATCTGGATTTCCATTAAAAAAAACCTTCAAATAAATGTAAATATCTTTCTAAACTAGATGAAAAGTTTGTGTACTGCAGGCTTCAAGCACCCTGCAAGAGGATGATGCTATCCTGGTGCAGAAGTTGGCCTGAAAGTGCTGATCATAAGCTGGTGAGAGAAATAAGATGAGCTTTTAGTGCCAACCCTTTAATCCTATTGATCCTAAATCCTGAGTCCCGAGTGAGGTTCTTACGCCACTCAGAGGGGCAACGGCTCTGGGTGTGATATCAGCAAACTGCACCTCTCGCCATCCTTTCCATCACTTTCTGCTACGTCCAAATCCACTCCAGCAGTCCAGCAGCCCCCTCAACCACACAATGCCTGCCTTCCATAGAAAACCACACATTTACACAGACACAGACACACACACACACACACACACACACACATTTGGATCGTCCCACTCCTTCAGTCAATGCAGAGACCTCAGGGACTCTAAATGACCACCAGGGGAGTATGTTTTTCACCTGATGACTGAGTAAACAAGCTCAAATCTATAACAGGACCAAGTGTTAATGAGTTGAGCTTTAATGTACTGTAATGTAGATGAAGTCAGTCTTCATCAAGCAAACATTAACTTTTTAACCTTATCTACAAATTTTTCATTAACCTCTCTAGAATTTAAGCATATGATGGAACTCTTTTGAAAGATCACAATGTCCTATAGAGCAGGTCATTAATAAAGCAAGTGAAATGAACAGACCAAGGTGATGACCTTGTTCTCCTTTCTCTAAATAGTGTCAATCATGAATAGGTCAGAACAGCGTGACTGTAGCTTCCTTCTTCCGCTCAGGTCACCCGAGTTAAGAATCTGGATAATGTCCAGAGATAAGCAAGGAGGTGAAAATGCACCTTATTAAAATATAACATTCACATAATTATTTTTATTTTTTTTAAGGTTATTACTAATTAGGTCATAGATTTTTTTTTTATAAAATGTCCTGACCATCATTAATGTTACCAACAATTATGTCATGTCCAGTACCCTGTAATTGAAAATGGCATTGATAGGTACCCAGTACAAGTATAGTCCTGACTCAGGACTACATTTTGCTTCTGATCACATCACTGTACCCCGCAACATAGTTTATCTGTAATAAATGGACATTTGTTGAAACCCAGAAAAAACTCCCTGAAAAAATTACACATATATAAAAATGTTTAATTTCCGTCCAAATCCTATGCATTGAGGAAAAACATTCAACTTTTAAACTTTTTTAAGAGATTTTACAATTATATAGAAGATGTTATCAAAAGGTTTTGAGCCTAAGGTTGCTAACTGGTGCTATTCTGACCACATGCATTACTATGTCTGCAATTTCATCACGGACAGCAAGTTGAAACAAAGAGCAAACGTGAAATTGTGCATGAAACTGGCATACATTTAACACATAGTGATCCTGCAATGAGGTGTTCGAGGTGTTTTACAAACAAATAGAATAGAAACAAAACGCCCACCAAGAATAATGCCATTTTACTTTCACCATCAGCAGATCAGTTATATTAGCTGTACATGACTGAATCTTCATTACAGTTCAAATTTCAAGGAATAAAACCATATTCATACTGTTAATCTATGTTAATATAACATGCACAGTTGTAGTGCACAGTCCAGATTTGCTAAGCCACAGGGTTCATGTTTTGATTTAATTTAATCAGTGTGAATGTTGTACCTTCCCGTGGGCTCACCACCTGCAGGAGGGACCATAAGGGACGGTGCTGTGAGGATTGGGCAGCAGTCGAAGGCGGGGGCCTGCTTAGACTGCTGCCCCCGCGACCCGAATTACGGATAAGCGGAAGAAAATGAATGACTGAATGAATGAATGAATGAATGTTGTACCTGAACTCCTCCATTCAGTGCTTTTTTAGGCTTGATCTTGATCCTCAAGGATCTGTCTTAGGCCCTCTGCTTTTCTCTTTATATATGCTGCCTCTTGGAGAAATTATTCATAAACATGGTATTAGATTCGATTGCGATGCTGATGATACACAGCTGTATATTTCAGCAAAGCCAGATGAGAGAGATCAGCTAAACAATGTTGAAAAATGTGTAAAGGACATTAGACAGTGGATGCTCGATAACTTTCTTCTGCTAAACTCAGATAAGATGGAAGTACTTTTACTAGGACCACATGCAGCTAGAAGCAAACTTTCCAATTACCTAGCATCTCTGGATGGTGTTTCTGTTTCAGCGTGTACGGCTGTCAAAGACCTTGGTGTGATTATTGACCCGAGTATTTCCTTTGAGGCTCACATGAATAATATTACCAGGATCGCCTTCTTTCACCTTAGAAATTTTGCTAAAATTAGAAATATGATGTCGTTACAGGATGCAGAAAAACTAGTTCATGCTTTTGTTACTTCTAGATTAGACTACTGTAACGCTTTACTGTCTGGGTGTGCGAGTAAGTGCATAAATAAGCTTCAGTTAGTTCAGAATGCAGCAGCAAGAGTCCTCACTAGATCTAGGAAATATGACCACATCACTCCTGTTTTAATAAAAATGATTATAAAATACTACTACTGACATATAAAGCACTTAACAGTCTCGCACCGCCGTATCTGAGTGAACTTCTGTACCAGTATGATCCTCCACGCCTACTTAGATCAAAAGGTGCTGGCTATCTGTTGGTTCCTCCAATAATGAAGATTACAGCAGGGGGCAGATCTTTCTCTTATAAAGACCTGCAGTTATGGAACAGCCTTCCTATCAGTGTTCGGGACTCAGACACAGTCTCAGTGTTTAAGTCGAGGTTGAAAACATATTTATTCAGTCAAGCCTTTAATCAGTAGATTTTTTCTCAGGTAAAGGCCCAGATCTGGAGGGAACATGGATATAGAGTGTTTGGTGAACTGGGATATTTGTATGCTGTCGTCCCCTTACATTCACACGTTCACTCAGGTTTGTTGATGGTGGTGTGGTGGGTCGTCTCTTATCCCAGAGATCCCTCATGTCTGTGTTGCCTTATGGTTCTCCCTTTTAGTTATGCTGCCATAGCGAGTCTTGCTGGAGTCCAAACTGCACAGTGACTTTAACTCTCATGCAACAATAGGTACACTTAATAATCCATATCCTTCTCTTCCTGTCACCCTCTTCTCTCTCTCTCTCTCTCTCTCTCTCTCTCTCTCTCTCTCTCTCTCTCTCTCTCTCTCTCTCGGTCGAGTTAAACATGCTCCTAAGGCTCCAGTGACCACTGTTCCTGCCCCTCTCCCCTCCGTGGATCTTCCCACTTCATCCAGGCCTGCCTCTGGATAGTGTTCTCTTTGACTGGAGGCCACTTTGTGCAGCTGGGGTAGGTTTGTCATCAACGCCTTGGGTGGTTCCATGAAATTCCGCCGTAAGAACGGGAGCTTTGAGGATCGATTGGACTGTAGTTGATGTCAACAGTCTCCTACACTGACTCAGGAATACATTTCGCTTTTGATCATCATCACTGTACCCGGCAACATTGTATACCTGCCACAAATGGACATTCGGTGTAACCCAGATGAGGATGGGTTCCCTCTTGAGTCTGGTTCCTCTCAAGGTTTCTTCCTTATGCCATCTCGGGGAGTTTTTCCTTGCCACAGTCACCACCGGCATGCTCATCAGGGACAAACTTACTCATAAAGAACATAGTCATTTTTAATCACCGCATTATCTGTGTAAAGCTGCTTTGAGACAATGCTCATTGTTAAAAGCGCTATACAAATAAAAATGAATTGAATTGAATTGAATCTTATTGTGAAAAAGCATTGGTAAAATTACTTCTCTCATTGCGGTTGCAAGACCAAGCAACTCAATGTTACTTGAGGTTTTTATATCATCTTTATATATATATATATATATATATATATATATATATATATATATATATATATATATATATATATATATATATATATATGTGAATAAAGCTTCTTGGGCATGGCCAGCAGATAGCTAACATGAAGTAAAGCCTCAGTATCAGCTTTATATCTCTCTTTGAGTTTTGTGAAAAGTGATTGCTGGCATTTTAAAACCAATTTTATCTTCTCAATTCTTTTCTCTCATATTTTTTAGATGGTAAGTGGTGTGATGGAGCTCCAAATTACCCCTTTTTGAAAACGTTAAAGTCCAGTGACTTAGCAAGCAGACTTTTTTTACCACTGGAAATGAGATATTTTCACCTACTTTCAAAGCTTGGAAGTTTCCTGAACAGAGTTCCCTCATTGACAAGGCACATTTAAAGTTAACATTAGCTACTGTAGCTATGCAGCTTTAAAGCTATTTAGATTAATATGTTGAAATTAATTAAGATATTAATAACTCAGAATATGTTAATATGTAATATATGCATTTTTTCAATTCTTCAACGTAGCCACTTTTTGCTTTGATGAAAGCTTTGCACACTCTTAGCATTCTCTCAGGCCATGTCTACACTAATCCCAATACATTTGAAAACAGATTCTTTGTCTAAAAACTCTCTGTGTCCACAATTTTGTTTTCAATCATTTCCGACACGTTGCTCCAACACATTGTTTGACATCCCTGTACTGTGCACAAAACCTAAGACAGTTCGAGCTGCGTCATTTCTGCCTGCCGTTTATTTACTTTCTGGCTCTTTGAAACATCACAGCAATGACTAAAAATGCGTCTTTGTTTTGGAATCGTTTTATAAACTTTATCAACTAAGTTTTTATTCTTTAAAAAACGCCATGATTGAAAACAAAATGATTTGTTTTCAATCATTTCCCACAAGTTGCTCCAACACATTGTTTAACATCCCTGTACTGTGCGCAAAACCTAAGACAGTTCGAGCTGCGTCATTTCTGCCTGCCGTTTATTTACTTTCTGGCTCTTTGAAACATCACAGCAATGACTAAAAATGCGTCTTTATTTTGGAATCGTTTTATAAACTTTATCAACTAAGTTTTTATTCTTTAAAAAACGCCATGTAAGTGTGGATAAAAGGCCAAAAAAGAGAGCCGTATCAGTGAAAACGTATCAGTGTGGACATGGCCTCAGTCAGCCTCATGTGGTAGTCACCTTGAATGGTTTTCCAACAAACTTGAAGGAGTCCCTGGTGCTTGCTGGCTGTTTTTCCTTTACTCTTTAGTTCACCTCAAACCATTTCAACTGGATTTAGATTGGATGATCGTGGCTCTTACATACTGTAACCTACAGGTGTGTTTGGGGTCATTGTCCCATTGGAAATAAATTACTGTCCCACAAATTGCAAACGAGATAGAATGTGTTGCAAAATGTTGCTGCAAAATGCTGTGGTAGCAATGTTGGTTAAGTGTGCCCCTTAATTTGGTCTCACAAATGGTGTCTCCAGCAAAACAAGCCCAACCCATCACAACTCCTCCTCCATGCTTCACAGTGGGAACCACACTTTCAGGAACAGACCGTTCACCCTCACTACATCTAACAAAGACACAGTCCAAATCCCACATTTGGACTCATCAGGCCAAAATATACTTTTTCACTGATCTAATGTCTATTCCTTGTGTTTCTTGGCACAACAAGCTCCTTCAGCTTGTTGTTCTTATGTTCTTAAATAATGTTTTGTTTGCTGCAAATTGACCATGAGACTTATGCAGTCTCCTCTGAACAGTGGATAGTCATATATATATATATATATATATATATATATATATATATATATATATATATATATATATATATATATATATATATATATATAAATATATATATATATATATACAGTATATATATTATATATATATATATATATATATATATATATATATATATATATATATATATATATATATATATATATATATATATACAGTGAGGAAAATAAGTATTTGAACACCCTGCTATTTTGCAAGTTCTCCCACTTAGAAATCATGGAGGGGTCTGAAATTGTCATCGTAGTTGCATGTCCACTGTGAGAGACATAATCTAAAAAAAAAAAATCCAGAAATCATAATATATGGTTTTTAAACTATTTATTTGTATGATACAGCTGCAAATAAGTATTTGAACACCTGTCTATCAGCTAGAATTCTGATCCTCAAAGACCTGTTAGTCTGCCTTTAAAATGTCCACCTACACTACATTTATTATCCTAAATTAGATGCACCTGTTTGAGGTCGTTAGCTGCATAAAGACACCTGTCCACCCCATACAATCAGTAAGAATCCAACTACTAACATGGCCAAGACCAAAGAGCTGTCCAAAGACACTAGAGACAGAATTGTACACCTCCACAAGGCTGGAAAGGGCTACGGGGAAATTGCCAAGCAGCTTGGTGAAAAAAGGTCCACTGTTGGAGCAATCATTAGAAAATGGAAGAAGCTAAACATGACGGTCAATCTCCCTCGGACTGGGGCTCCATGCAAGATCTCACCTCGTGGGGTCTCAATGATCCTAAGGAAGGTAAGAAATCAGCCCAGAACTACACGGGAGGAGCTGGTCAATGACCTGAAAAGAGCTGGGACCACCGTTTCCAAGGTTACTGTTGGTAATACACTAAGACGTCATGGTTTGAAATCATGCATGGCACGGAAGGTTCCCCTGCTTAAACCAGCACATGTCCAGGCACGTCTTAAGTTTGCCAATGACCATTTGGATGATCCAGAGGAGTCATGGGAGAAAGTCATGTGGTCAGATGAGACCAAAATAGAACTTTTGTGTCATAATTCCACTCAACGTTTTATGGAGGGAAAAGAATGATGAGTACCATCCCAAGAACACCATCCCTACTGTGAAGCATGGGGGTGGTAGCATCATGCTTTGAGGGTGTTTTTCTGCACATGGGACAGGGCGACTGCACTGTATTAAGGAGAGGATGACCTGGGCCATGTATTGCAAGATTTTGGGGAACAACCTCCTTCCCTCAGTTAGAGCATTGAAGATGGGTCGAGGCTGGGTCTTCCAACATGACAATGACCCGAAGCACACAGCCAGGATAACCAAGGAGTGGCTCTGTAAGAAGCATATGAGGGTTCTGGCGTGGCCTAGCCAGTCTCCAGACCTAAACCCAATAGAGAATCTTTGGAGGGAGCTCAAACTCCGTGTTTCTCAGCGACAGGCCAGAAACCTGACTGATCTGGAGAAGATCTGTGTGGAGGAGTGGGCCAAAATCCCTCCTGCAGTGTGTGCAAACCTGGTGAAAAACTACAGGAAACATTTGAACTCTGTAATTGCAAATAAAGGCTACTGTACCAAATATTAACATTGACTTTCTCAGGTGTTCAAATACTTATTTGCAGCTGTATCATACAAATAAACAGTTAAAAAATCATACATTGTGATTTCTGGAATTTTTTTTTTAGATTATGTCTCTCACAGTGGACATGCACCTACGATGACAATTTCGGACCCCTCCATGATTTCTAAGTGGGAGAACTTGCAAAATAGCAGGGTGTTCAAATACTTATTTTCTTCACTGTATATATATATATATATCTTCTTCTTCTTCTTCTTTCGGCTGCTCCCATTAGGGGTCGCCACAGCGGATCATCCGTCTCCATACCACCCTGTCCTCTATATCTGCCTCTTTTACACCAACTACCTGCATGTCTTCCCTCACCACATCCATGAACCTCCTCCTTGGCCTTCCTCTTTTCCTCCTACCTGGTGGCTCCATCTTCAGCATTTTTCTACCAATATAATTCATGTCCCTTCTCTGCACATGTCCAAACCATCTCAATCTCGCCTCCCTCACCTTGTCACCACAACATCCTACATGTGCTGTCCCTCTAATAAACTCATTTCTAATCTTGTCCATCCTCCTCACTCCCAACGAAAACCTCAACATCTTCAGCTCTGCTACCTCCAGCTCCACCTCCTGTCTTTTACTCAATGCCACTGTCTCTAATCCATACAACATCGCAGGTCTCACCACAGTCCTATAAACTTTCCCTTTCATTCTTGCAGATACTCTTCTATCACAAATCACTCCTGTCACTCTTCTCCACCCACTCCACCCTGCCTGCACTCTTTTCTTTACTTCCCTAACACACTCTCCATTACTTTGCACTGTTGACCCCAGGTACCTGAACTCCTCCACCTTCTTCACCTCTTCACCCTGCAACCGCATCACTCCACTGCCCTCCCTCTCATTCACACACATGTACTCTGTCTTACTCCTACTGACTTTCATTCCCCTTCTCTCCGGCGCATATCTCCACCTCTCCAGGCTCTTCTCAACCTGCTCTCTACTCTCACCACAAATCACAATATCATCTGCAAACATCATAGTCCAGGGAGACTCCTGTCTGACCTCGTCCGTCAACCTGTCCATCACCACTGCAAACAGGAAAGGGCTCAGGGCCGATCCTTGATGTAGTCCAACCTTCACCCTGAACCAGTCTGTCGTACCTACTGCACACTTTACTGCCGTCACACTGTCCTCATACATGTCCTGCACCACCCTCAAATACTTCTCTGACACACCTGACTTCCTCATACAATACCACAACTCCTCTCTCGGCACCCTGTCGTACGCTTTCTCTAAATCCACAAATACACAATGCAGCTCCTTCTGTCCTTCTCTATACTTCTCCATCAACATCCTCAAAGCAAATAAGGCATCTGTGGTGCTCTTCCTCGGCATGAAACCATACTGTTGCTCACAGATGGTCACCTCTTCTCTCAGCCTGGCTTCCACTACTCTTTCCCATAACTTCATGGTGTGACTGATCAACTTAATTCCCCTGTAGTTACTGCAGGTTTGCACATCTCCCTTATGCTTAAAGATCGGTACCAGCACACTCCTTCTCCATTCCTCAGGCATCCTCTCCCCTTCCAGAATCCTGTTAAACAATCTGGTTAAAAACTCCACTGCCATCTCTCCTAAACATCTCCACGCTTCTACCGGTATGTCATCTGGTCCAACCGACTTTCCATTCTTTATCCTCTTAATCGCTGCTCTCACTTCCTCCTTACTAATCCTATCTACATCCTGCTTCACCAACTCCACATCCTCCAACCTTCTCTCTCTCTGATTTTCCTCATTCATCAGCTGCTTAAAATACTCCCTCCATCTTCTCAACACACTCTCCTCACTAGTCAACACATTTCCCTCTCCATCCTTTATTGCTCTAACTTGCAGTACATCCTTCCCAGCTCGGTCCCTCTGCTTGGCCAATCGGTATAAATCCTTTTCTCCTTCCTTAGTGTCCAACCTCTTATACAGTTCCTCATATGCCTTTTCCTTGGCTTTCGCCACATCCCTTTTAACCTGCTGCCGCATCTCCTTGTACTCCTGCCTACTTTTCTCATCACTCTGTCGATCCCACTTCTGTTTTGCCAATCTCTTTCCCCTAATGCTCTCCTGCACTTCCTCATTCCACCACCACGTCTCCTTGTCTTGCTTTATATTTCCAGATGTCACACCAAGTACTTTTCTAGCTGCCTCCCTCATCACTTCTGCAGTAGTTGCCCAATCATCCGGCACCTCTTCACCACCACCAAGCCCCTGTCTGACCTCTTCCCTGAACCTCACACTACACTCTTCCTCCTTCAGTTTCCACCATCTTATTCTTCTTTCAAACCTTACTTTCCTCCTCTTCTTCTTCGCCTCCAAAACCATCCTACAGACCACCATTCGATGCTGTCTAGCTACACTGTCCCCCGCCAACACCTTACAGTCTCCAATCTCCTTCAGGTTGCATCTCCTACACAGAAGATAATCCACCTGTGTGCACCTTCCTCCACTCTTATACGTCACCCTATG
This sequence comes from Silurus aristotelis, assembly GCF_946808225.1. Lineage (NCBI taxonomy): Eukaryota > Metazoa > Chordata > Actinopteri > Siluriformes > Siluridae > Silurus > Silurus aristotelis. The sequence goes on from NC_139582.1 coordinate 13,231,221, forward strand.
ATCCTCCTTCTTCTTAAAATACGTGTTCACCACTGCCATTTTCATCCTTTTAGCAAAATCTACCACCATCTGCCCTTCCACATTCCTCTCCTTAAAACCATACCTACCCATCACCTCCTCATCACCTCTGTTCCCTTCACCTACATGCCCATTAAAGTCTGCCCCAATCACCAATCGTTCTTTCCTAGGTACACCATCTACCACTTCATCTAATTCACTCCAGAACCTTTCCTTCTCCTCCATCTCACAGCCAACTTGTGGAGCATAGGCACTGATGACATTTATCATCATCCCTTCAACTTCCACCTTCACGATCATCACCCTATCAGAAACTCTCTTCACCTCCACTACACTCTTACTGTACTCTTCCTTCAGAATCACCCCTACACCATTTCTCTTCCCATCCACACCATGATAAAACAGTTTAAACCCACCTCCAATGTTCCTGGCCTTACTCCCTTTCCACTTGGTCTCCTGAACACACAACACATCTACCTTTCTCCTCTCCATCATATCAGCTATCTCTCTCCCTTTACCCGTCATAGTACCAACATTTAAAGTACCAACCCGAACCTCTACTCTCCTACACTGCTCCTTTTTCTGCCGTCTCTGTAGACGCCTTCCTCCTCTCCTTCTCCTCCTTCGGCCAACAGTAGCCCAATTTCCACCGGTACCCTGTCGGCTAACGATACCTGTGGCGGTCGTTGTTAACCCGGGCCTCGACCGATCCGGTATGAAATTCTCATTTGTGATCCGCATATTTGATTTGGCACATGTTTTACGCTGGATGCCCTTCCTAACGCAACCCTCCCCATTTACCCGGGCTTGGGACAGGCACTAAGAGTACACTGGCTTGTGCCCCCCTAATGGCTGGGTTATATATATATATATATATATATATATATATATATATATATATATATATATATATATATATATATATATATATATATATATATATATTGTCTGCCACCTGAACTTCATTTATGTGGGCTCTGATCTAAGACTGTAAATTGGCAGTTTATATGGCTGGTAATTCTAATTAACTTATCCTTTGCAGCAGAGGTAACTCTTGGTCTTTTTTTTCCTCATGTGATCCTCATGAAATCCTGTTTCACCATAGTGTTTGATAGTTTTGGTGACTGCATTTGGAAATACATTTAAATTTCATCGAATTTTTCTGATTATTTCTAAAAATAATGATGGCCTGTCTTTACTTGACTGATTGTTTCTTTCAATAATATGGATTTGTACAGTAGTTGCAGTAGTAGCACTAAAAGTACTATTGACTCTGTACTCACCTTTTCCTCTGCACATGATAATTGATAGTATAAAGAACATTAAAAAGCCAAGAAATGTCACAGATGAACCCTTGACAAGGCACACCTGTGAACTGAAAACTATTCCAGGCAACTATCTCATGAATCTGATAAGAGAATGTCATGAGTGTGCCAAGCTGGTATTAAAGTTAAATGTCACTACTTTGGAGAACTAAAATCTAGTTTAATTTTGTTTAATACATAATTCCATACATGTTCTTAGCGTGCTGTAACAGAGTGGAATTAGAATTCCATTGACTTTACCATTTTGGATGGAATAAAAAATCCTATTAAAAGACAAAATAATCTATACAGCATGACATCCACAGAACATTCTAATATGTCATAATCAGACCTTCTTTTATTTATGAAACCATGACCAAAACCTACTCCAATATATAGCAATAAAACCCTTCTATCCACATAACAAACAAAACCCTTCCTTAAACAATTCAAACAAAGCCCATTTTTAAACATGACAAAAAAAAAAACCACCTGTCTAATATTGATAACTAAAACTCAATTTTACATCATCACCAAACCCCTCATTATACATCACTTTATATTCAAGCCCATTCCCATGCATTGTTATGACCAAAACCAAAAAAATTTTATACATTGTCAAAACTGAAGAAATATTAAAAAACCTTTTTCAGTGCAATATGTTTAATATATTTCATATATCCAGTTCATTCATAACTCAATTATATCAGAAATGATTCATTTCTATACACATTGTTACAACCTATCATTTTAAAATCTCTGTCATAACCAAAACCTGTACCAAATGCTACAACTTATTGATTTCTTATATTGGTCATTAACCCTCTTGGTACATTACCCATAAATTATATTTTATGTATGTATATACAGCATATAATGCCCAAAAGCTAAAGAGCTAAGCTCTGACGTTTTGTCATTCTTCTAAGTTCATAACAATATGTAAAATCTGAGAAGGTATTACAGTTTGCTTATATGAAATTAATAATAATTATAATCTTTTAGTAAACTAAAGCTTTTAATGTTTAGTATGGCTCATTATTGTTTACAATGCATATATTTGAGATCAATGTAAAAAAAAAAAAAAGCAGAAAAATATCTTAAAATACTAATACTTTATGATGCTAATCTGAAAACATAGCCAAAGGCAATATGAGAGAATATTGTAAAATATTAAACACAATAATGGGATTAGAACAAGTGCTGGCACTGATAAATCGAGGTGGGATGTAAAGGCGATAAATTATGTTGTGTTTGTCCCCAAAACATCCATTTTTGTCTCGACATCAGTGGGATCAACATACGGCCCACTGTGGGACAAGCATCATGTCGAGAAACTGACAGCTCCTTCATGGAGTGTAAACACATGTTTCTCCAACGCAGCACAGTCGAATCTAATTTAATACCATGGGGACGGGCTTCCTCTTACTGCCAGTCTGGAAGTTTTAGCTGCGCCTTTTAATGGGCTTTACTGTCGGGATCTTGGCCAAACACTGAGTGGCTGTTTCTTAATTCCCGTCCAAATAGGTCACAAACAATACAGGCATTTTTACTAATCACCACACTCTGATATCGCTGTAAACATGGGAGCATGTGATATAAATGGTCTACTAAATAAAGGTTTAGAAACTAAAAGGAAAAGGAAATCAAACTGAACAACAAATCATGATGGCATCAAAGAGCAAAAAAATAAAAATCTGAAAAAGGTTTAGCGGCCAACAATTACAGCTACGATGAAACCACACGTGCTGAAAATCAATCAAACAGTGTCTGATGTTTCAAAGAAGCCCAATCCTTTTGATGCTTTTGTTTTTTTGTCTGGCTGTCGACAGCGTCAAAGCCAAGCCTCTCAAAAAGCAGTGACGCCGCATGAATAAAGCAATTGACTCTGAGTCCCACGCCGTGACTAATGGATTCACAGAAATCCTCTCGCTGTGGATTAAGAGAGGCAAGGTGTTAGTAGACTGCGCTCACTAATGCTAATTAATAGCCATTTAAAGAAGACACTGACACACATGCATCCACTCTCCTGCCAAGTCAATTAGGGGTGTGTGCGTGTGTGTGTGTGTGTGTGTGTGTGTGTGTGTGTGTGTGTGTGTGTGTATCTGGTTGTTGGGTGAGGGGTTTGCAAGATGAGTTATTACCAAATGCTGTGACATGTAAATGAAGACACACATCTTTGACTCTCAGCCCTGAAGCACAGGACTCAAAGGTGCCTTAGAACACAATTAATTCAAATTAAAATTGTATTGGTCACACACCTTACCATACACAGCATGGTGTGTCGTGGAATGCGTGTAGGTAGGTGCAACAGGAAAAAGAGAGGTGGCAGCAACAGGAGGGACAATTGGAATTAAGTGAAGATTTTGCAGTTGATTGTGCAGTATAATGCTCTTCAACATCAGGTAGAGGCAGCTGGTGTTGAATTGCCAATGTATATGGGCTATTATAGGTGTATTGAATTTCCACTCGGAATAGGTTTTTCCTCACTGGAAGACAATGATGTTGGATTTCAAAGAGTAAAAGTGTTTTCCTGATGACAACAAAAAGTAGAGACCATTGTTCAAATCTATGAGGTTTTTTACTATTTCCTGGCCTTGGTCCAGTGTCACTTGCTGCAGATAGATTGCAGGTTAGAGAGCTTACTGTGGATGGAAGACTCACATGATTGCACCACTCTCTAAAAAACCCACATATCTGGCTTGGGGCTGTTCCTAAACAAGGCTTTGATAATTTTGTGTAAATGTCCCTAAACACCTTAAAGGGTAGTTTAAAGTCCCTTTAGTCCCTGGGGTGGTAAACAAGTTGACAGGCCTTTTTCAGCAAGGTTTTCATATGTCAGGACAATGGCAGGTCCCAAGGTGGCAACTCTTGTTCTGGCTTGTGCAGAAGTCTACCATCAAACCCTTTGGCCTTGCTGATAAGAAGAGATTAGTCTCTTGGCACCAGTTCTCTAGACTTTAATTTCCATCTGGTAGGTCACAAGGGAAGCCATTCTCAGATATCTGGTCCAGTGCAGTCATTATCATATATCAGGTCCACCACAACTGAGTCATCAGCAAACTTGACAATTGGGTTTGAGTTCAAAGTAGCCGCACAGCAATAAGTGTTTCCAGAGTACATCAGTAGCTGAGAATACAAGTTTGGGGGGACTTCAGTGCTTAGGGTGAAATTACATGCTTGTGGTCTGCTTGTATGGAAGTTGGAAATCCATTGACACTGGGATTGGTTAACAGTCCTTGAACTGGTGATGAGTTTGGAGGGAATTATAGTGTTAATTAAACCTCTTAGCCTTCAGCGCTGCAGTTAACATGATTTTTAACATCATTTCCCTTTCTGGAATTCAGTTGGATCAATGCTGTGTGTAGGAGGTTCAGTAAGGTGGCAGAATAATTGACTGGTAGGCAAAATTTAATTGGTCCATTGTGTCCGGGTGTGTCAGGGTCACTGGGCGATAATACTGAGTAATTGACAGTAGTTTCTTTGAAACATGGAGGGTAATAGAATGTTTGCTGTATGTGAGGTTAACCAAATTTGCCAAGAGTTTTATTATTTCCAGTGCTAGATGGTTAGCACAAGCTCTAGAGACCTGCCCTAAAATGCCATCTGGACCTGCTGTCTACCTGGTGTTCACTTTCCTGAAAGTGTCCCTCATGTCATTTTGGAAAATTCTAATTTCTCAGAGATGGTAAAAGCTTTTCTTTTACTCAACATTCACCACATGCATTCCCTCTAATGCATTATTCTGTAGGATTGTGTTGTATTACAATTCTCTGTCTCTTCTCACACACTCCAAGAACCATCCTGTTGGAAACTTGACTCTACTTTTTCCCATAATTGTTCAAGTTGTGGGATTTTTGTGTTCAACAATGGGAGAAACATATGGTTAAAACTTTTTTATAAATAATTTATATATATATATATATATATATATATATATATATATATATATATATATATATATATATATATATATATATATATATATATATATATATATGTATGAATGCCCAAAAATGACCCCCAAAGTTGTTCAGTTTAGATGAAATCAGGGACCACAGAAAATCACAAAATGGAAAATTACCCCACAATTCATACTAGGTTATAAAATGTGGTGTTATAATAATAAGGGTGTTAGATCTTTGGAATTATTATCACAATGCATAATCAAATTTAGCAATGAAGGTGTTTGTGTGTTTCCTTTTTTTCCTTTTTTTTTTTGAGATTCTTTTATATTAATGGTGATTCTTTTGAAGGGAGCAAGGGAGGAATTGTCTTAGACCAGGACTTTAGCTGACCCACTACAGATACATATGGTATTTGTGCACATAATTCTTGCAAGCTCCAATAACTCCTTTACATCACCGGTCAACCCACCAGCTCAACCTGCTCTCTTCTCTTTGAATGTTGATGTTTTAAAATCTTTTATAATGAGAAGTTAAAAAATGTTTATAAAGTCTTCACCCTAATCCCTATACTACACACTTAGGATTCCTATTCTCTTTCATTGAAACATTTTTTTTCTATTCTAGCAACAGAATAGATCATGCAAGTCATCTGGTCCTGCAATCCTATCACCTGCCAATTGGATCCAATTCCTTCAACAATCCACTAGAACATTTCACAGGATCTATTACAGTAATCCCCCGTTTATCGCAGTGGTTACGTTCTAAAACCGGCAGTGATAAACAAAAAAACGTGATAAACGGACGCCACCCAAAAAATGCTAAATAATTTCATTATTTTAACATTAAATTTTTTGGTCTATCGGGATCCGCGAGGGCCCGGGAATGCAAGATTTAAACAGTGGTAAAACAATGGATTACTGTACATTCATTCATTTGAAAAAAGCAAAGGTTATTTCAATTCTCAAGATTTCCACTCTGGGTCCCTTAGACATCAGCAACTACTGAAGTATCAGTTCTCTTTTTTCTTTCCAAAGCCTTAAAAGCACTGTCTACAATCAACTGTATTTTATTATATCTTACAGAACAACCTCCAAGATTCTAACCAGTCTGCTGGGCCACATTCCACCAACACTGCACTTTTGGCCATCACTGAGAAGGTGCATACTGTTAGATATGCCAACCTGTCATTAGTCTTCATCCTCCTTGACCTTTCCACAGCATTCAACACAGTCAACTACAACACTTTCTTGTCTATCCTGTCCTGTTCCCTATCCATACTTAATCTCTTTGTGAGTTGTGCTCTCAAAACGGTTTTCATTTCACTGCTGTGCAGGTGACACTCAACTCAACCCCTTGCCAACCCCCCCCATCCAGTCACTTTTGTTAGCACTTAGATCTCAGTATGTCTAGCAAACACTCAAAACTGATCTGCTGTCCATCCCAGGTGACTCATTCCCATGTCAAGATCTTGTGATCTCCATGAACAACCTTGAAGTACCCATGAACAAACAACTGTCCTTTTCCTTACACATTGCTAATCTTACACTCTCATTACACATCCTTATTTCACATCCTCATTACATCTGAATAATTCATATTATCCCTATTATATTATAACCCTAACCTTACTCTTTCAGGAATATGTAAAATAGTACTTCTGAATATTTCTAACTATATTCCTACAGTAGTTTATAGAAACATGATATTTTTAGGCCTTTACCTAATTACCTAGTATCAGGTTATGTTTACTGATAGAGACTTTCAAAGTCATTTTGGATAAGGGTGACTTTCAAATGCCATGGAAATAGTATAAATCCATACTATTTACAAATAAATAAATACATAAGTATTACAGTTACTCCTGTAGTTAGTTACACTATTTAACTGAATGAATTATAAAAATAAAATGAAAAAAAGAAAGATTGAGCAAAGAATTTTAAGAATAAAAAAATAATTAAGCTCAACTGTGGGAAGATTATTTTGCCAGCTCCCTGGGATTTGTGTGTGTGTGTGTGTGTGTGTGTGTGTGTGTGTGTGTGTGTGTGTGTGTGTGTGTGTGTGTGTGTGTGTGTGAGAGAGCGTGGTTGTGCGCATTCTTCGTAATGCAGTCAACAAGCACAACATTGAGAGAAATAAGAGGATCAAACTTATATTTAAAGTAGTCACTACACACACGACACACACACACACACACACACACACACACAAACACATACACAGGCATGCACACATGGACACACATACACACGAGGGACTCTGTAAGGATTAGACTGGATTTCTGTCCCGGAGAGGCCTGGCTGCTCTCAAAGCTCTTATTTTTTTCCAGACTGATATAGTGGGCTTTTTTACACTGTGAACTAACTGAAAGTAGTGTAGTCTGTGTGTATGTGTGTGTTCATTTGTGTGAGTGTGTGTTCTTGTAGACAGCTTGAAGTATTTTACAGACTCCGAAAACAGTTTTGTTCAGTTAACAGATGGTGAAGAATGAACACAAATGTTGTCCGAATAATAAAATAATAAATTCGAAAATATATAAAAAGTCCTTTTTTCCCCAGGGACATCATTAATAGCAAAGCTTTTTTTTAATAATAATAATAAAATAAGTGAGAAAAAAGTTCTTGGTAGCTGATGTTGTTGGACATTTGTTATGGGAATGTTGACCCTCACTGATCTCAGTGTTCATTTTTTTCAGTGCTTAATGTTAATTTTTTTTTTTACCCACAATTAATAAACATTTGTTTACCTTTTGTTTTTAGCTCTACACACTGTTCACACATTTATATACAGATGAAACAAAAGACACTGAATGACTGATTTACTCAACTAAAATAATATTAATAATAATAATAATAATAATAATAATAATAATAATAATAATAATAATAATAATAATAATAATCATTATCATCATCATCAACATCATCATCATCATCATTATTGCCGATGCCGATATTTAAAAATTAGGGCAGCCGATGGCCGATATATGATGCCAGTTTTTGGCCGATATGTTTAGCTAATTTTCTTTTTTTTCCCCCTTATCTCATAAATTCTTACAGTTATTAATTTTTTTTTTAGAAAATTTCTTCAATTAAACATTTATTAAACAACCGCCTCTCTAATCACTGCATTTGTTACCAGGCTTTGTTCCCTTTACCCACCTGTAGCCTAAACTATAGCTGGTTGAAGACTCACTAACAATACAGTCCCAAAATGTAATTCTTAATCTCTCTCCAAATGTGATTTTCATTCTGTCTTCAAATTTTTTTTATATATTTAACTGATGAAATATATAAGGCAAGATTAGGAACGAAATATAAGAACTTAAAGCCTGGGAAGATGAAGGTTGGCCGTCGAGAAAATGTTGGTGGTTTTCGAGCTTCGATTGTCTTTATTTTTCTCTGCACTGTTGGCTCTTGTTGGACGTCAGATGTTTTTCAGCAATTCTGCATGTCAAATCAAAAATGGAGCCGGTTGGCAAAAAAGAGAATCCGACTGGTTAATTAGCTTAACAAATGAGCAGCCGAGAAAAAACGAAACACGCTTGTTGTCATTCTTACTCTTGTTTTTGCAACTTAGCAGACTAAAAAAAGACATGGATCTGATAGTAATGACCGCAGAACATGCAAACACTGCCTGCTTTATATATTCGAAGTTCTAGCTTTTCCCTGTTTGGATGCCAAATACACACTACTGCCACCTGCTGTATGGGAGAGTTATGTTTTCCCCTGCAGATGTCAGGTGTCAGATGCGCCTGCCTAATAATCAGCCTAATTTGCAGCACAATCGGCAGATGCCGATTAATTAAGAAATGGCAAAAAAACTGACAGATTATTTAACATTTAATCATCATCTTCATTGTAACAAAAATCAATCAGTAATTGCACATTACATTTAACAAAAATACAATTTCAAACATTTTACAATAAAAAATTGCAAAGAAGAAAATTTCAAAAAGAAAAGGGATAATTATGAAAATAAAGAATAGAAAAAGAAAATAAATGAGGAAAGAGGGAAAAGTACAAATAAATAGAACTTAAATAAAACACACACACACACACACACACACACACACACACACACACACACACACACACACACACACACACAAAAACCCCCCTACAAATATGTAAAGGGGTGAAAATAGTCACTGGGTAACTACGCAATATGGACAGCAAACATAAACCCGCAAACACAAATGTGTTTGCACAACGTACAAAACCCAAAGAAACGGCAGAATTTTTTTTCAGATACAGTAAATTGGTAAATTGTGAATAAAAGACATTATTAGCGACACACTGCATCACAGCATCTTTCTACTAGAAGGAGAACATCTGAGTGTATTCATAGAAATACGCCTTACTAAGCATACTCCATTAAATGTGTGTTTGTGTGTGTGTGTGTGTGTGTGTGTGTGTGTGTGTGTGTGTGTGTGTGTGTGTGAGAGAGAGCGCGAGAGAGAGCGAGAGAGAGAGAGAGAGAGAGAGAAAGTGAGAATCAGTATGTCTGCCCGGTTCCTCCTTAATAATCTTGTAGACGTGAGCATAACACTATCCTGATGTCAGTCCATCAAACCCTTCTGGCTGTCAGTGTAAAATGAGTCATGTTTGTGTTTGTGTGTGCGTGTATGTGTGTGTGTGTGTGTGTGTGTGTGTGTGTGTGTGTGTGTGTGTGTGTGTGTGTGAGTGTATGTGTGTGTGTGTGTGTGTGTGTGTGTGTGTGTGTGTGTGTGTGTGTTTCATTTTTGTTAGCTACCATGCACACACACCCACATACACTTCCTGCTAAGATATACTGAGGCTTTTAGGCATTAAGATGATACTTCCTAGCCTCATCCTGCTGCTGCTGCTCTGCTCCTGCTGCTTTCCCGGCAATTCTTCCCAAGGACACGAGGCAAAAAGCAATCGCTATTAGCCTGAGTGTATAAATATAGGCAGCTTTTAGCCGATGAGTACCAGACAGCGCCATCAATTAACATTAAGCCGAGTCCCATCACTGTGTCATAAACAACACCATGACGGCGCTCCTTCAATGTCAGAGGTAAGATGATCTTAGACGATTGGAGCGAAGAAATAAAAAAAAAAAAAAAAAAAAAAAAAAAAAAAAGGACGAGCGTCTCGTACATAATGCAATGCATTAATAAACAGCTTGAGCCAGAGTGCCATGATGGATGTGAGTGACAAGGCCATGTTGGCAGGAAGACGAGGCAGAAATTGATGCTCTTTTTACAAGATGAAAGTCTTGGGGAAAAAAATGAAAACCCTGGAGAAAAATTTAAGCACTTTGACCGAACTGAAGGTGAGAAAAAAACCTTCCCACTGGATGAAATCGCAGCAAATTTGGAAGTTTACTGCTGATTAAAATCATTCATATTAAAAGGTTGTTAATATTTTAGGACTATGCTGGTGCCATGCTTAACATGTTTACTTTAAACTGATTCAAATGGGAATTATAGCATTCTGCAAATTCACTAAACTAGGAAATCTGGGATTTTGGAAAATAAGCATCTATGCATCTGTAATATTTTGGGTTATTAATAATGTTTAAAGTAACTTAAAAATCTTATTTTAAATATATTTGTGCCAATTGGCAGACACCCTTATCTATATTGACTTTATTTTAGTCAATATATTTCAATCATTCACCTGAGTTACTTTGGGTTTAATTTCCTTACTCATGGGCCCAGGAATGCCAACTTGGTAACGTTAGGATTTGAACTTGTGATTTTTGGATACAAAGTCTAAAGCCTTAACCACTGAACCACTCTTTTCTTTAATTTCCTTTTTTTGTGCCAAAACTTATATTACTAGCCATTACAAGGCGAAATCAGAATGTTTTAAGATTAGCTCTGTTTACAAGAAAGTACTTTATTTATCTACATTTACACACTATAACCTTCAAAATAGTCCTGGATGTCTTATTTTCTAAGCATGTGATTATCTCTTCAGATCTTTGGGCAGAGGGCGAAATCCGCAGGAGCCAAATCTGGCGAGTGGCTCTGGTGCAGAAGTGAGATCATGTGGATTGTTCTCTGACAATCGTCATGCACATGTTGCTGAATAATTTCAACATTTTTGGGGGTTGAGCTCGTTGAAGGTCTTACTGATTTTCCTTGTGGTCTTAGAGTGATGTTCTTGTCAAGTCAAGTCAAGTTTATTTCTTTTCACAACAGACATTTTCTCAAAGCAGCTTTACAGATGAGCAGCCATGGCGACTGTGGCAAGAAAAATAAATTACCTTAGATGTTATGAGGAAGAAACCTTGAGAGGATCCTGACAAAAAAAAGTTAAACTGAAAAGTTGAACCCATCTTCATTTGGGTGTTCTTGTGCTCTTGTGCCACTCAAAACACCTCGAACAACTCGTTGCAGCATCGCCGTGTCAAACGCATGTCATGTAAAATGTCTCTGTGGCAGATTTGCCCAGTTTAATGCTGAATTTCACGTTTGCACTTTGTTCTAACTTGCCGTCCGTGATGAAATCGCAGACGTTGTAACGCATGTGGGCAGAATAGCACCATTTAGCACCATTAGTCTCGAAACCTTTTGATACCACTTCAAATACATCCTCCTTATTAAAGTGTCAGGATTAATAATGTTAAATATTTATGAAAGCTTCTATTTTTTCCCCTAGTTTGTGTGCCATTTCAGAAAATAAGTAAAAGTCAAATATGAGCTCTAATGAATAATTATCCTGGTTTTATTGGCTCATATCTCAAGGGTTCGGAAATGTGCAAGTATTTGTATAATTGGGCTAAAGCAGACTTTTTTTCTGTGTGTGTATGTGTGTGCATGTGTGTGTATGTGTCTGTGTGTGTGTCTGTTTCCATATACAGTTGGCACAAATAACTAGAGCATGCTGTAATATATTAGTTATACTGTAATATTAGTTATGTTTATCAAAAGATAAATTGTAGATCCAATGTAAATATAAAAATGTTCATTTAATTGAATCGTTTTTATTAATCCTTTTTTTTGCCACAAGTTTTTGTAAAGCAATCACATTTTTCAAAAAGGTAATATACACTATATTTCCGAAAGTTTGTGGACACATGGTCATAAGTATGGTATGTGGTTTATGAGCATCGCATTAAACATTTAGACCCTTTTCTGCGAAGATGTTTCACTAGATTTTGGAGTGTGCTTGTGGAGATTTGTGCTCACAATGATGTAAATAAAGTCAGGTACTGATGTAGGTGAGGTGAGGGGGCCTGGGGAGCAGTAAGCGTTCCAATTCATCCCAAAGGTGTTCAGTGGGATTGAGTTTAGAGCTCTATAGCAGGAGATCTTCCACTCGCACCCATGCAAAGCATATCTTCATGGAGTTTGCTTCGTGCACAGGGCATTGTCATGATGGTTTGGTTCTCCTAGTTCAAGTGAGGAGAAAACTTCATGCTGCTGCTTCAGTTGTAATTGGCATGGCTATACAACAAATTTTGCCATCTCTTAACATCAGAATCAAAATTCAAATATGAAACGTGTCTCAGCCGATCGACAACGTGATTAAAACTTTGCTTTGGGTAATTCATTCATTTTTATATTTATTGACTATTTAAACTGAAAGTAAAAATGGAAATCTGCACTGGTAAATAATCCAGTGCTTTTGCACTTCTCCAACCATGTGGGTGGAGTCGTTGGTTATGAATTTGTCATGTGAGGTCAGAAAGACGAGCTTTGTCTCTGTCTTTTGTTTTATTGGTGTCGCTCTTTAATATTCCTCCGAACACTGTGCAGATGATTGATTTTTATAGTTAATAAACAGAAAAGCCTCTTTAATCTCTTTCTTTCTTTCTTTCTTTCTTTCTTTCTTTCTTTCTTTCTTTCTTTCTTTCTTTCTTTCTTTCTTTCTTTCTTTCTTTCTTTCTTTCTTTCTCACAATTACTCTGCAGATGAGTGCATTTCATTTCATTTCTTATGTTTGGATCCATTTACAGTTTTGCTAAATTATTGATGTCGTGCAACAACTCAAACTGGTCTCTGAAGCAATCTAGAGCATCTCGCGGAACACATATCGAGTCGAGGTTTAATTTCGTTACGAGGTACTCCGGGTTTGCTTTTATGGCATGAACTGAAATGAGATCACTTCTAAATCGAGCTAATATTGATGCTGGATCTTTTGTCGATACATAAAAACAAATCATAAAAAGTCTGTACATGTTGAAGAACCGCCATTGAGAATATATCATAAAAAGTCTTTGATTTGATTTCAGTATTATTGCTCTAGTCTGAGCTGATTGCGCTTTACGTCTCCGGCGTTGATTTGTGACAAGTTTATTTATTTATTTTTTTAAAGCAAACGATCATTAACTGATAATGATTGTGAAAGCATTTCGCTCTGTTTTCTGTTTTCTGCGTTTACGCAGTGAACAAGGAGAACAAACACGCACTACCACACTGCCATCCCACTCGTCCCAAGTGAATTGTAAGTAAAGGCCATCACTCTCCTTAATTAGGTCTTCTCGCTTGAGCCGAGACTAAAATCACCTCTGTGCCTCCGTCTTCCTCAAGATCACGCCTAATTTTAATTAGGCCCTTCGGAATATTAGGCGAGCTGTTTTCTTCTTCAGCTCTCGCTCATTTAGAAAGCAGACAAATTACTATTTAACTTTAATATAGTTCCCCTGCATTCCACCCACTTTCCCGCCCAAATATCCATAAGAGAGAGGGGGCGAGGGATACAGGGAGACACAGGAAGAGAGAGAGAAATCCCCTGAAGTAGAAAGCTAAATAGAGCTGAGAAGGAGAGTGTGATATATGATCAGTCTTGCTTCCTACTAACTCGAGGTAATTAGCCATGTCAACACAGGAGATTTTACCTCTCTGTGCACATGTTGAACACCATCCAAGGCTCATCTTCGTCCTCATTCTCATCTTTGCTGCTCTACATAATGCCAAAACGACGCCTCTGCACCTTCTAATTAGCACCAAGTGCACGTTCTTGCCAATATGGCTGAGTCGACCTCAGTTAACCTTGTGTGATTCTTAACCATGGAGTCATTTTAAACAGAAGCGGGTAAGTGTGAGGCGATGCAAAATTGCAATTGTATGCAAATCAGAAGCAAAGTGATGTCGTGACTACCAATGGGATTAAGACACCATGCAATGCTTTTTTTCCCACCGTACTGTAAAAATTGCTTTTTTTTTTTTTTATCCATGTATTTGTTCAGCTCCTGAACGGGGTTACATTCATACCATAGCACTCTAACCTACTCTAACTGAACTGATCAGAAAGTGTGTTTTTAATTTTGTATAAAAGAACCTTATTGTAATGCATTGCTGTTTCTCTAGTAACAGCTCATTTACCAGCACTTGAAAAGTGAAAGCTGCATATAAATATAAAAAAATGTCTGTAATCTTTAATTATATGGTGAGCTTTTTTTGAAAGTTTAGCTCATGAAAAAAAAATGGTTTGATAAGGATAGGTTTTCTGTATGAAGATGTTCATTTAACATTTATGAAAGGAGTCTCCAGTCTAAGTCCATTTGTCCGGCTCATCCGTCTCCATACTACTCTGTCCTTTACATCTCCCTTCATACCAACTACCTGCATGTCTTCCCTCACCATATCCAAAAAACCTCCTCCTTGAAATTCCTCTTTTCCGCCTGCCTGGTAGCTCCCATCCTCTATCCTATTTCCCTCCATTGCACATGTTCAAATCATCTCAATCTAGTTTCCCTTATCTTGTCATCAAAATGTCCTACCTGCACGGTTCCTCTAATACACTCATTTCTAATCCTGTCCATCCTCGTCACTCCCAATGAAAATCTCAGCATCTTCAGCTCTGCCACCTACAGTTCCAGCGCCCGTCTTTTAGTCAGTGCTTGATATTGGTGTTCAAGTATTTAAATTACATTGTAAAATGTATTAATAAACTTATTTAAAAAAAATAGGCTGAAGAAAGCAGCCTTTAGCTGTGATGGACCACATTAAGATAACACTACAAAAAATGTAATTATCTTTTCAAAGTATGACAGAAAACATTTACATTTGATTAATATATCCAAATAAATATCTATTTACGACATGAAAATATACAATATAAATCCAGGAGTATGTCACATGCTACCCTGCATGCTGCTGATCCTCCAGACAAAAAGCTATTTTTAAATATATAAATAGCGGTTAGCAAGAATGTTGCACTGATGTTTATTCAGTGCATAGTTGTGTTTTCATGTGTGTATGACAGAGAGAGAGAGAGAGAGAGAGAGAGAGAGAGAGAGAGAGAGAGAGAGAAGTCGTGCGAGGGCCGGTTGAATAATAGGCGATGGTGTTTGCCAGGCTCCTACTCTAATGTTCATAAATTATAGAGCAAGGAGCAATTATAGCTTTTTACAGAAATTACCCAAAGGAAGTTGTATGTATATTGTAATTGGGTCAGCGCTTATTTCCTGCACCGCACCTGCGTTTCCAGTAAGCTCCCAGCGTCAATAATTAATGGCTTTCTGTCCTGCTCTGCATGCGCTGCACCTCTGCCCTAGACCTGCAGATTTAACCACATGAGCATAGCGCTGTGCTAATGGTGCTGATGAACCTCCTAATGGACAGAGTGAAGACCCGGAGCATCGGTTCATACCCACACAGAGGTCACCATTAAATGCAAGTTAATTTTCGGGATATGTCGCAGCCGAGTAAATATTTAGGTCGGCTCGACTTACCGTTAATGCACAGTGTGAACAGGACAGAACGTAATGCAGGATAAACAGCGGGTGTGTTAGAAAATCGATATGTGTCTGGTCAGAGCAGAACCACAACAGGAGGAAGAAGCAATATCGAATTTGATAGGAATGGCTGCAGAATATAAGACTAAAGGAGCATGCAGTCAGGAAGGAGAATACCACATGGATAAATGTGAAGACATGGTTATTTGGCTGTCGCCCTGGGGAATCTGTATTTACATTTACATTAATCACATTTGGCAGACACCCATATCCAGGGTGACTTACAATTATCTCATTTTCATACACTGAGCAGTTGAGGTTTAAGGGCCCAGCAGTGACAGCTTGGTGATGCTGGGATTTGTCGATACCAGGATTATATCATAAAAAGTTCCATGCAGAACCCATTTTAGGAGGTTAGGAACCCTAAGGAAATGTAGCAAGTAACAGGAAGTTACTCTTGACAGAAGAGGAGATCATAAGCACCAATCATTAGGTACCTGTAATGCATACTGTAATGCCTGTAATCAGAATCATCTTTATAGCGAAGTATCATGGGTTGCATGTGGAAAGAATTTATCATATTGTAATGGAGCTATAAAAATATGGCTATAAAAATAAAATAATTGAAAAATAAATAAAGATAAAGACAAAGTATATAGTATGTGCAGGGTATGTAAAGTGAGGCAATGCAAATAATAATGTAAGGCTGGGCAACGATACTTTTCCCTAAATAATCGAAGATGCAGATAGTAGTGCTTGTTGATTGTGTTAAAGTAACACATATGAATTGAACAGTCTGGGGATTATATTACTGTAATGTTAATGGTTATGGGAGCAGGTCAGAGATAATGGTGTAAATTAATGAAAGTTAATAGCTGGAACCCTTTCAGATTAAAAAAACTTAAGGATTGTACATAAGACTTTAATGCTCATCTTAAACTGAAGAATTAATGTTCTAAAAGTGCAGGTTCTAAAAAAAAAAAAGTTTCAAATTGTTCTTTGGTTGCATTTAATTTTTTTTTTTTTTTTTTTTTCAGTTTATTAATATTAAGTTCCTGTAATAGGACAAACTGGTTTAAGGTGGAGGTTGGACTGCATTAATGATCAGCTCTAAGCCCTTTCCTTTTTCGCAGTGGTGATAGACAGGTTGACGGACGAGGTCAGACAGGACTATGATGTTTGTGGATGATATTGTGATTTGTGGTGAGAGTAGGGAGCAGGATGAAAAGAGCCTAGAGGTATGCACTGGAGAGAAGGGGAATGAAAGTCAGTAGGAGTAAGACAGGGTAAATGTGTGAATGAGAGGGAGGGCAGTGAAGTGGTGTGGTTGCAGGGAGAAGAGGTGGTGGAGGTGTTCAGGTACCTGGGGTCAACAGTGCGAAGTAATGGAGTGTGTGCTAGAGAAGTGAACAAAAGAGTGCAGGCAGGGTGGAGTGGGTGGAGAAGAGTGATAGCAAGAGAGATTTGTGATAGAAGAGTATATACAAGAGTCAAAGAGAAAGTTTTTAGGACTGTGGTGAGACATTGAGGACCTTTTAGGGACAAAGTGAAAGAGGCCCGATTAAGATGGTTGGACATGTACAGAGAAGGGACAGGAGGATAATGGTAGGAGAATGCTGAGGATGGAGATGAGGAAGTCCAAGAAGGAGGTTTATGGATGTGGTGAAGGAAGACATGCAGGTAGGTTTGATAGTGGGAGATATAGAGGACAAAGTATTATGGAGATGGATGATCTGCTGTGGTGACCCCTAATTGACGCAGCTGAAAGAAGATATAAAAAAAAGAAAAAAGTTATCTTTAAATCTCTTTTTTTATGGGGGAAAAACATTGTGATATGTTAAAAAGAACATTGAAGGCTTCTCTAAACAACTGAAAAATCTTTGCATTTTTTTTTTAAACTTTTTTTTTGTTTGTTTCTTGCGAGTGGTTTACCCTGAACCCTTTCAAACAGGGAACTACTTTGATTGTTAATCATAAAATGTATTGAACACTTGTGCTCTCTATTCAATAAAAATCATTTATATTTGTATAACACTTTTATTAATAAACATTGTCTCAGAACAGCTTTACACAGATAAAGCTGGTATATAGTTATATAAAAGTACGTATAAGTTTAGTGCCTGTAAGTTTGTTCCTTATAATCGTAAGTTTATCCACAAAGAATGAGCCAGTGGCAATTGTGGCAAGGCAAAACTCCCTGAGATAGTATGAGGAAAAACCTTGAGATGAACAAGACTCAAAATGGAACCCATCCATATCTGAGTGGTACAGAATGTCCTTTTATTACAGTTCCATCCTTGTTGAGGTGTAATGTTCAGTGATAGGGACTTTCTAAGACCAAGATGGTGGCACGTGCACAACCCAGGAGCACAACCATCAAGCCACTGCCTCAGCACTCAGCTACCGAATGCTTGAATGACTTTTGCCCAGTTGCACTCACCCCTATCGCTATGAAATGCTTTGAAAAACTGGTCTTGAATCACCTTACTGCGGGCCTACCACTTACACTGGACCCAGACCAGTTTGCCTATCGCTCGAACAGGTCGACAGAGGATGGAGTTTCCACGGCTCTACATTTAGCCCTCACCCACCTGGATAAAAGCAATAACTACATCAGAATGCTGTTCATTGCCTTCAATACAGTCTGTACTGATCACTAAGCTCAGTGACCTGGGTATCTGCACCTCCACTTGCAGATGGATTTTGGACTTAGACCTCAATCTGTTATGTTGGGCAACCAGGTATCCTTAACCCTCATTCTGAACACAGGCATCCCACAGGGCTGTGTTCTGAGCCAACTACTCTACTCCTTGTTCACCCACGACTGTGCTCCTCTGTAAAACTCCAACATCTTCATCAAGTATGAGGATGACAACTGGTTGGCCAGATCAGCAACAACAATGAATCGGCCTACAGGGAAGAGATCCGAAGCCTGACAGCATGGTGTACCACTAACAACCCGACCCTCAACGCCTCGAAGACAAAAGAGCTCATCGTGGGCTTTCAGAAATCCAACAGCAGGAGACATTTCCCATTTAACATCAATGGAACTGACGTAGAGCGAGTCTCCAGCTTTAAGTTCCAAGAAGTTCACATCTCTGAGGATCTGTCCTGGCACCAGAACACTTCAGCTCTGGTTAGGAAGGCACAACAATGCCTGTACTTCTCAAGAAAGCTCATCTGTCCCCATGGAAGTTTCTACAGCTGCATCATTGAGAGCATTTTTAACTCTATGGTACAAAGGCTCCACTGTGTGTGAACACAAAGCCTTGCAAAGGGTGGTCAAAACCACCCGTCGCATCACTGGCACCCAACTACCTGCCATTGAACACCTTAACCACAGCAGAGGTCTGCGCAGAGCTCACATTATTATCAAGTACTCTTCACATCCCAGTCATAAACTGTTTAACCTCCTTTCATCAAGAAGGAGAAACAGGAACTTACGCACCAGAACCAGGAGGTTCAGGGACAGCTTTTATCCATCCACCATCACACTACTGAACCCGACACTACAACTGTCAGGGTACGAGTGAGACAGGAGGCGGACGCCGGAATAAGCTCACTCAAGTTTAATGATGAGAATGAAAGAGAGAGATACACACACATATGCGCACACGCGCACACACACACTCACTCACGCACGCACACGGTAGTCCTTCGGCTGAGAGTCTGAGGTGCGTTTTGTGAAAGCGTAGCTGACGTGCGGGGAGGAGAAGCACAGCCGATACGGGATTAAGGAGTCCGGATGAAACGGATAAATAGAGTCCTGTGTGGAAATCCGGACACAGACACATAGACCGCACGTAAAGTCCAACACATACAATAACGAACCGGGATTGGGAGTGAATGAGGAGCTTAAATAGAAGCGGGGTGGAGTGATGATGAACCCCAGGTGAGCGTGATTATGCCTGGAGCTCCAGAGAGAGTGGAGGCATGAGTGATGATGAGCTCCAGGTGTGCGTGATTGAACCTGGAGCTCTAGAGAGAGCAGAGGCATAGAGAGCCACCAAAGTGGGGGTGGCAGGTGGTTCCCTGATAACAACATTAGATCACTGTATAGACACAGTATATAACTTTTGTACTATTATAAATTATATATTTGTACATTCTGCCCAACATTTCACTTTTTACATTTCATGTATATATGTGTGTATATATATATATATATATATATATATATATATATATATATATATATATATATATATATATATATATATATATATATACACAGTATATATATAGTACAGACCAAAAGTTTGGACACACCTTCTCATTCAAAGAGTTTTCTTTATTTTTATGACTATGAAAATTGTAGTCACACTGAAGGCATCAAGGGCTATTTGACCAAGAAGGAGAGTGATGGGGTGCTGCGCCAGATGACCTGGCCTCCACAGTCACCGGACCTGAACCCAATCGAGATGGTTTAGGGGTGAGCTGGACCGCAGAGTGAAGGCAAAAGGGCCAACAAGTGCCAAGCATCTCTCGGGGAACTCCTTCAAGAGTGTTGGAAGACCATTTCAGGTGACTACCTCTTGAAGCTCATCAAGAGAATGCCAACAGTGTGCAAAGCAGTAATCAAAGCAAAAGGTGGCTACTTTAAAGAACCTGGAATATGACATTTTTCAGTTGTTTCACACTTTTTTGTTATGTATATAATTCAATATATAATTCCATATATGTTAATTCATAGTTTTGATGACTTCAGTGTGAATCTACAATACAATACATAGTCATGAAAATAAAGAAAACTCTTTGAATGAGAAGGTGTGTCCAAAACTTTGGTCTGTACTATATATATATATATATATATATATATATATATATATATATATATATATATATATATATATATATATATATATATATATATATATATATATTTAGTAGACTTGTTTATTCAGCTTGCTTATTTTTTAAATGGCATAATCTTATAACCTTCTACTTCTGTACATTTCTTATTCACTGCCATAGCCTTAGAACTATTTCTGTCCTTTTCAAAAATGTCCACACATTACTACACTGTTATAGCCTTTATATTTATTTACTGTACATATGTTTACATATATATCACATGCTGTAAATATGCTACTTATCTATCTGAACTATTTGCACGATTGCACTTCTGGTAGATGCCAAACTGCATTTCATTGCTGTGTACCTGTACTATGCAATAGCAATAAAGTTCTATCTATCTATCTATCTATCTATCTATCTATCTATCTATCTATCTATCTATCTATCTATCTATCTATCTATCTATCTATCTATCTATCTATCTATCTATCTATCTATCTATCTATCTATCTAAATTCAGACCGTTTATGTAAACTGTGGTCCTGAGCCATTGTAGAAGAAATATCACATTATTTACAGTCCAAATCCATCCTTCATGCAAAGTATTGCTGTTTTCCATGAAAACAAAGTGTGGTCATTGTTTGCTTTTTATGTGTTCTGACCATTTCCATGTTTATACCATCTGAACCTTTTGCCTGCCATTTACTTTTGGTTTTATTTTGCAAGTTGACTGGTCTCCAGGTTTATGACTATTTTCACTTGTTTTGAGACTATGGCTTTGTATTACCCATTTTTGTTTATTTATTTCAACTTGCAAGTTTATTTATTTCAACTTATTTAAAGTGTTTAATAAACCGTGACAACCCGAACAACCTGATTCCTCAATGTTGTTATATAATACTTTGCCTGGAGGAAATCCAGTGGAGGAAGAACAGCTGGAGTCACTCTTTGCTTATCAGGGAGAGATGCTATCGGCGCACCTAGTGCAGCTCAAAGCGCAACAGACTGCTAACATCCACCTCTTGCAAGTGCTTTGCACCATGCCAGTAGATCAACCTATGATGCCTAAAATGGCTGTTCCGGAGAAGTTTAATGGTACCACAGAACACTATTCCACTGCTTCTCTTTCTCCACTGCTTCTCTTTCTCTCCCCATCCCGAGGCATCCTGAGGTTTGGCCAGCTCCAGTCACGTCCCACCTCGTGAAGATTATGGACCTATGGATGATCATGGAGAAGTAGATGCCGAGTGTTTAAAGGCCCTGGCATGGAGAAGCTGATGCTGGATCTATGATGATCACAAATTGTTCTGTATTGTTGAAAGATTTATGACCAAACTTTTGATGTCACCCATATGAGGATGGGTTCCCCTTTGAGTCTGGTTCCTCTCAAGGTTTCTTCCTCATATCATCTAAGGGAGTTTTTCCTTGCCACTGTCGCCACGGCTTGCTCATCAGGGACAAACGCACACCATTCACCTTCACTGTTTTCTGTAAAGCTGCTTTGAGACAATGTCTGTTGTGAAAAGCGCTATACAAATAAACTTGACTTGACTTGACTTGACTATTAAGAATTTATTCGGCAATGTGATGTCTACTTTGCTAATCAATCAGAGCTCTCTGGTGAGGATGCTATTAAATGCATTCTAATAATAACTTTGCTAACCAGAAAAGCACTAGACTGGGGTTCGCTGTGCGGGAAAATTTTAAGCAGGGTTATACGCACATTTTACTTAACAGATATGTTTTTGAGTATCCGGCAGAGGGAATGGACATTTTTTACTAAAATAACTGTGCCAAACATAATATTTAGCCACAGAGTAAGCAGTACAATTTTGGACACTAGCCACTCACAGTGGTTGGAATGAGGTGGCATTACAAGCATTGTTTAGGGAAGGACTGAACTGCGGTTTACAGGTGGAGCTGGCCTGCAAGGACTTAAAACTCCCTCTTTTAGAGTATGTCACTAAGGTTATTCCACTTAATAATCTCATGCAAAATCAAGTCAGATAGAACCCACTTCGGCTTACACACCTGGAATCATACAACTGGGAAAGCCATGTGTGACTCAGGAGGAACGCTGATGCCGCCTCCAACTCTGGTTATGCTTCTACTGTGGACAAGAGTGGCATCAGTGCTCAACATATCTGGAGAAGCTCAATGTTCAATCTCCTAGGGTAAGCCTAAAATACTGTCCTCATCGCCTCATGCTACTTGTACAAATAATTCATGCAAATTAAATCTACCCATTTTTAGCTCTCTTATTCTTAGGGGCTACCATCGATCTAATTTACCATCAGGTGGTCAATGAATTTAAGATCTCAACTATCGAATGTATCTCGCCCCCTAAGAATTACTGCAGTAGATAATCGCCCCATCAGGAATTGGTACATCACACACCACACCGTCCCAGTAACACTGAAAGTACGATTCTTCCATCATCATTTCCACCCCTGCTATGCCTATAATTTTGGGGTTCTTGTGGCTCCAGATTCATAATTCCGTAAATTCCTGGCAACACAGCTTTAGCTACAATATCATGTTACATCTATGAAAACCCCAGGTCTACCTTACCAGTCAGTGTTTCCAAGGAATACCGTGATCTGGCAGATGTCTTCAGTAAAAAAACAAGCCACAGTACTACCTCCCCATTGACCCTGTGATTGCTCCATAAAACTGTTTCCCAATACCGCGTCTTCCCAGTGCTAAGTGTACCCCCTCTCAACACCCGAAACCAAGGTTTTGGAGGAGTACGTGGAGGAGGCACTAGCAGCTGTATTTATTCGCCCCTCAACCTCCCGAGCAGCAGCGGATTAAGGCCATGCATTGATTATCGGGGTCTGAAAGCCATCACAGTACACTATACCTACCCACTCCCCTTGGTACCATCTGCTCTGAGAAAGCTCAGAGAAGCACAGTATTTTTCCAAACTTGACCTCAGAATTGTTTATAATATGATTCAGGTTAAGAAGGGGAATGAATGGTCTTCCATATCACTAAAGCAGCCTTCCACACCACCAGGGAGCACTATGAATACCAGATAATGCTTTATTCTCAGTAACGTTCCTGCTGTTTCAGGCTTTCATGAATAAAATTTTCCAGGGTATGTTGAACTCTTAAGTTATAGTATACTGTATATAAATTACATCCTAATCTATTTCAAGACCCTTGACCTCTATATCCACCACCTGTTATAACACCAATTTATGGCCAAAGCTGAAAAATGTGAATTTCACATTAAAGGTGTATTAAAGAAGCCTTGGAAGAGTGGAGACACTGGCTAGAGGGAGCTCACCACCCATTCCAGGTTATCACTGACCACTGGAACCTGAAGTATATCAAGAACGCATATTGCCTCAACCCCTATAAAGCCAGGGCTCTATTCTTCACCAGGCTTATTTCCTGGCACTAAAAACAGCAAGGCCACTGACAAACACCCGTCATAGTTCCAGTCTGATGGGACATAATAAAGGACATATAATGAGCCCAGACAAACAAACCCACTCCACCAGAAGTTCCTTCTAGACAGTATACTTCCACAGAACTACAATGCAGAGTGATAAAATGGGTCCACTTGTCCTAAAGCACGGGACACCCAGGGATTCTACGCATAAACAAACTTCTGCAAAATGCATTCTGGTGGCGATCGCTGTAAAGCAATATAAAACAGTACATGTAAAGCTGCGCTGTGTGCACCCAGACAGGAACCCCACATCCGCTTCCCTATGGACTGTTGGAGCCCCTGCCTATACCCCAATGACCATGGTGTTGCTGGGTATTTCATCACTGTCCTTCCTACTTCACAGGGACGAACAACTGTAATGCTCCCAGTGACGTCCACACCCGTAATATCGACCTGGTCAAATGGTGTGGCTAATATTAAAATATTAAACTCAAGCTACCGAGCAAGAAACTCAGTCCACAAGAAACAGTAAGTGGAAAATCATGTGGATTTTATTTAGTTATTTATTTAATTTTATCTCATTTGGTTTTAAAAGAACATATTTGAATATACAGATGTTGTCAAACAAGAGAAACTCTGACATTTTACTATAATGAACGTTTGAGGCTTCTAGAATTTTTAGCAAAACCAGTGTGAAATATTTTATCCTCTTTTCCATTCTACTTTTACTACATCTACTCCTCATCTCTTTTTTTTTTGCTGCAAACATTAAACCTCAACACACCCCAAATTTCCTTAGAGAAATGACAAGCAAGGCCATTCTGTGAAATAATTTTATGGAGATCTGATGGTTGGAGTCAAGATAATGTCACTTTCATTTCTGCTAGCAAAGGTTTTATAAAAAGGAAATAAAAAGAAACGGTGAGAAAAGATACTGGCAAAGTGCATTGTGGGCCTTTTTTCCCCTTCCTGATGATAGATAGACCACAACTGAAAGAAAGAGCTGTTGTGTAAGCCCTCTCAGCTGGCCAGGCTCTTTAATGCACTTTGTAAGCAGAGGTCCATATGGAAAAGTGCTTCTTTTCGTCACCCTCAGAGGTTCTTGGATAAGAAGCTAAAAGCTTTCCCACCATCCATTTACCATCTGTGTGAGGGGCAGGAGATCTTATCTACTGTGGCCCGGCATGGCTGCAGGCTTTTCATTTCAACTAGGCAGGAAGGTGTTTAATTCCATTTGCATAATCAGCCTACAAATAACTGATTACTCATATCAGGTGCAGCCGTGTGCCGTAAGCGTATCTCTGAGACTCTTCATGATTGACCATGCTTCTCGTGTGATGCTGGTAAAATACTGGGGGTCGACCTGGTGTGATGAAACAGTTACTGTTACCACATGGATGTTGATTGTTTTCTTGAACAGCATGTCTCTAAGTATTCTATTAATCTTTTATCTTGAAAATCTACCCCCCAAAAAAATCAGTGAATGAGCTGTTACTATAGTAACGATAGTTAAAGAAGTTAAAACAAGTGAATTCATATATATTTGTGATACTGACAGATTAATTGTTAAAACGAATATTAATAATAGCAACACTTGACCAGAATCTGAATCCACTATTTAGTGGCACCCTGGAATAAACTTGAATATAAACCAGAGCTCTGAATTGTATTTTAAAGGATAAATCTTGTCATTACTACATTGACAATTTGCTATACTGTAGAAATGTGGTCACCCTTGCCCCTGAGGCTGACTTAACCATTTTTTTTCTGAAGATTTACTCTTAGTTTGGTACACAAGTTTTAGGGAGACACAATTTTTACTGTCACTTTTAGAGAACTCTTGATGAGACACGGTTCGTTGTAAACATGGTCGGAAAAAAAAAACACCACTGATGAGGTGAGGGGAATTTTATTTTCATTAACGAGCTCTGACATGTCTTGTTGAACCTTCGACACTTTAACGAGAGAGGAACTGTGCTGCTGTGCTGCCTGAAATCCACCTAAAACAAGCGGAGGAAAGTCAGTGGGGGATCAGAATGGCCAAATTAGCTGGCTGGATTGTCCAAGTCTGCCTGTGTCTTGATTAGGGTTTTGTTCTGTATCCGTCTTCTTTCAGAAGAACACTGAGAATGAAGTGTTACTGCAATCTGGCTGCCGCTCATTAGCTCTTCTCACGGTGGAAGATAAACAGTGTAACCATTGCCATTGCCCAGCCTTCGATTCTGTCCATCTACAGAAGAAAACACAATAAACTTTAACCAAATACTCTATAGAAATGAACAGCAGTGTTTCTGTAAAGGCTCTGGGGTTCCAAATATTTAGAAATTACACAAAGGGTTTGAAGATTACTTTTCTTTTCTAAATAAGGCACAGGTCATGTTTTTATGTAAACTATATGTACAAAAAACATGATGTCTTTAATTGTGGTAGCAAACCATTTTCCTTCACTTGAACTAGGAGACCCGAACCTGATCGGGCATGACAATAATCATATGCACTAAGCCAGTTCTATGAACATATAGTTTACAATGGTTGGAGTAGAAGATATTACAGTGGCTGAGAAATGCGAAACAATGTCAAGTAGTATAGATAGATAGATAGATAGATAGATAGATAGATAGATAGATAGATAGATAGATAGATAGATAGATAGATAGATAGATAGATAGATAGATAGATAGATAGATAGATAGATTGATTGATTGATTGATTGAATTTAAGTGAAATCTGAGTGATCCCTGTACAAATTTTTGAAACTCAACCAGTCAACTATTTTTGGAAAGCTGAACCAATCACTGAAAAAGAGCCGAAATGACCATCACTAACTCTAAAAAACTTTTTGTATTCTCATAAATAACAGAACCGGATGTGTTCAAAGTGGAAAATGAAGAGCTTCCTTGTGAGCGATGATATCCATAAACAGCTATTGATGAGGAGGAATGTAAAGGCGAGTATGACTGATGGCTTTTTTTAGTGTTGACCTGCTATAAAATTTACAATTTCAGTTGCACTTGCAGATAAATGGCTCCGGGAGTGTCTCTAGTGGGATATCAATCTCAATTTTAGTAGCCCGGATGCACAAATTGTCACTTTCTGCAGTCTCGGAGAATTGATCTACCCTCTCGGCAACTGTAACACATTTATCAGTGTGTTTTCGATTCGTTCTTCTGTTTGAAACATGGCTCTGATCTTTCAGCGAAGGACATGCTCTAGTCAAGTTTCAAAATGAGTTACAGAGGCTGAAAACTATTAATAATTCAAGGATATGTTATGTTAAATAGAGACAAATCCATTCTGTCACTAGCTAGGAAATCCTTGTGTGGCATTTAGAGTTTGATGTTTAGCCTTTTTTCCACAAGTTAATACAATCCAACATTTCCATAATATAAGAATCTTTTCTGGATTTCTGGTTGTAAACATTTTTTAATTGATTTCCCTTTTTTTATGCACGATATTAGCAACACAAAGCTTAGACAATAGCATGTGGAAACAAGGAAAAGATGAGACTAATAAGCAGAGCACCTGAAGGCTAATGACAACAGGAAGCTATGGCCAAATGAAGAAGGTAGGAAACAAAAATTCTCTGTTTATATAGAGTGCAGGAGACCATCAGGACAGAGCTACTAGCAAAAAATGGTTGCAAAATGATGCTTTTTAGGTAATTAATGTGGTTTTGGCTTTGTTTGTACTTAGATTTTGGAAGCCCTAAAGCTCTAGAGTTAACTCTGTTTAGCCTGGTCAGCAGATATAGAATATATAAATCTTAAACGTTTAAGTTAAGGTAAGCACTGATATTTTTTACACTGGTTTTATTTATTTATGTATTTATTTATTTATTTATTTTGCTATGCTAAATGATTTTTTTAATGTTAATGGAAATTTTAAATTTTTTAAGTGTAGGATTTAACAATTATGAGAATACATGCAACAGACGGCACATATTCCACATTATCGTTTCTTATATTTTTTATTTAGATCACAATTTAAATTACGCAGAGAAAGAAGAAGCAACGTTTATTTTATTTATAAGGTTCATCTTATTTCAATCATTTGTAAGAGTGTCATGACAGAAAAGCTCTTATATAAAATGTAGGAAAATTTTCCAACTAATCATGAACCTGCAAGACTTGTATCTATCATGTAAACACACTTATATTCAACATACACTACATGGACAGACGTATTTGGACACCTGACCAGCCATATGTGGCTCCTCTCTAAACTGTTCTCACAACTTAAACTTTAAACACAAGGTTATGAAGGATATGCTTTTGGAATGCTGACTGCACCACAGGTCTCCTCACCCTGCATCAGTACCTGTCTTTACTAACATCCTCGAAGTGTTATGGTCAATTCTTACAAAATCAGTTGCTTTGAAGCATTTCTCAAATCATCCTTAATATTTGCAAACCAGTAAGTGCATTCTCAAAACAATTTGAGCACAACACTAAATTTTTTGCAAAAGCCTGTATTTTTTGCAAAATCTTTAGTTCATCTCTCAAAAGTAAGTAGTTGTGTCAATAAACATGTCATTCTCATCAGAGTAACAAGTCCTTTTGTCATTGTTCACAAACAAGGTCGTCAAAATGCTTAGGCATGTTGTCAGTATGATGCTACCCAGTTTGAGTATTTCCTGATATAAACTACAGTTTGGATTACAATGATTGAAAATGCACTAGGCTGAATTTATTCTGTATGGTATATATTAATTTTAGCAGCACAAATGTATTTATTTGATTGTATATTTGATTTATATTGATTGCCTGCGACCAGACAAAATTCACACTTTTACTGTACTGTACTAGTGTTCATTCATTTCTTAGTGGTTCATTCATTTTTAGAAATTGCAATTTTGTGTTTTGCTCTGTCTGTATATGCTCGCCAATTGAAGGTTCATAAAAGTCACCTTCTTCAAATTCTCTAAATCCTTCATCTAACTAATTTTTCCTTCTCCTTCACCTCGCAACCCACTTGTGGAGCATAGGCACTAATGACATTCATCGTCACCCTTTCAACTTCCAGCTTCATGTTTATAACCCTTTCAGAAACTCTCTTCACCTCCACTACACTCTAACTGTACTTTTTCTTCAGAATCACCCCTATACTATTTCTTTCCAACCACACCATGAAAGAACAGTTTAAACCCACCTCCAATGTTCCTGGCCTTACTCCCTTTTCACTTTCACACAACATATATACCTTTCTCTTCTCCATCATCTCAGCTACCTCTCCCAGTCATAGTACCAACATTTATAGCATATAACATATACCAACCCTAACCTCCACTTTCCTCCACTCCTCCTTTCCCTGTTGTCTCTGAAGATGTCTTCCTCCTCTCCTTCTCCTCCTTCGGCCAACAGTAGCCCAATTTCCACCAGTACCTTGTTGGCTAACAAAACCTGTGGGGGTCATTGGTAACCCGGGCCTCGATCTATCCGGTATAAATTTCTGATTCGTGATCTGCATGTTTGAGTTGGCCCATGTTTTACGCTGGATGCTCTTCCTAACACAACCCTCTCCATTTATCCAGGCTTGGGACCGGCACTAAGAGTGCACTGGCTTGTGCAACGCTAATAGCTGGGTTTGTTTTAAACTTTATTATAAAATAATAATTATAATTAAACAAATGAAAAAGATTATATTCTTGATAGTAAAAGTTTGTTTTATTTTTCCATCATAATATCAGCAGAAATTACTTGTACAGGTCTCTGGCTATAAAGGAAGGCTGTTGCTTATTTTCCGTTATCATTTCATCAGTCCAGTCTGAGATCTCTGTGCGGCTCCACCTCCAACTAATGATTGAATCTGAGGACAAATTGTTAGTGGAAAAACTTCAGAGAAGTTTTAGATGGATCTTCATCATCCTGGCTGGAGCTTGAGAGTCTGTGTAGACAGTGCAGACAGACAACACAAGACAGTGTAGGACAGATACACAAAACACAAAATAGTGCCCACCAGTAACCCTGACATATATAATATGTTATACAATACAATGTGCAAAAGAGAACTGTATACAAGAGTGTATTTGTAAACATAAACACAATTTTGTGCAAAAACAGCAAGAGCAGCAGTCGAGATCTAAACAGTATCAGTATATAAACAGAATAATATATTCAAATATTAATGTAATATGGGTGGTGAAATGAATTGAGTTGAGTAATGAGTGTGTGTTGAGTTCAGGTTGTACAATTTAGTAACAGTTGTGATAGTTGCTGATGCAGCGTGTAGTGTAAATGTTCATGATAGAGGGGAGAGAGACCGTCTCCAGTTTACATATGTAACCATGGTTTCCTAAGGGAACGAGACGCTGCATTAGCAACGCTTTAGGAACGCTTCTGTATTGTCCATGCCTTTAATCAATGGCACGGGTCACAACCTCCATAAGCTCCTCAACTTCTGAGTCCCAGAGAGCACCCCTTCCTCCTCAGAGGAAGAGAGGCGGAGCTAAATGCTCTCGTTGCAAAGGGAAGAAATCATCAAAAGGTGTGCTTCTTACGCTTGAAAACAAGTGCTGGACCAGGCAGGTGAGGCAGGAGAAAGGGACAAGCTCTTCACTCCATTTGCTTTAACAGCTTCCTGGTCATGACGTTACCCCACCGGTGACACCGCACTTTCCATTTGACGGATTACACATGTAATTCAGAGCATGAACAACGCAGGCGCGTTCCCAAAGCATTGTTGATGCAGTTTGAGTTCCTGGAAGGGAATCCAATGACTTTTTATCCGTCCTCTCTATTCTATGCAGTTTCCAAACCAGGCACTGATGCATCTGCTCAGGATGCTCTCGATGGTCCCTCTGTAGAACCTGGTTAGGATAGGGGAGGAAGATGGGCTTTTTTCAGCTTTCTCAGGAGGCACAGCTGGGCTTTCTTGGTGATCGAGCTGGTGTTTAATTACCAGGTGAAGTTCTTTGCCAGATGTACATCAAGGAGTTTGGTGTTCTCTTTGGTTTAATAAATTGTTTTACTCATACAAAAGGTTGTTGGACAATTTATTCAAAAGTTAAATTAGTTTTTTTTTTTGTATGTTGAACCTGAATTTGTAATGGACAAACTTTTAAGAAAAAAGGTATTTTCCATGGTTCATTGGTTAATTAAGGGTTTGTGGCCTTTAGAAAAAGCAAAGGATAGAGCAAAGGATTTGTCCTTGAATTTGTGTATCTGGATTTTTTTAATGAATGTTTTCACAGGGAGCCTCAAGCCCACGCACACCAAATGACCCACTATCTTCCCACAACTAACAACAGGGTGCTGAACGGACAGTGCCACTTCAGCATTACTGATTTGGAAAGATGGTAAGCACATAACGGGGTGTCGGAGCAGAAGAATAAAACACTGCTGGCAGCACCATGTCACAAAAGGAGACTTAGTGTAAAATGGCAGCAGAGTAAACAGTCGTTGTTACCCCACTATTTTATTCTGTTTCACTCTGTTGCAAGAACTAGCAAAGACAGGGCATCAGTGATGCTCACCTCCAAGAGCTTTCTTTTTTCTGCACTTCATCTGACCAGTTTTTCCAGCAAACACACACACACACACACACACACACACACACACACACACACACACACACACACACACACACACAAACACACACGCACACTGCACCACCACCTTTCCACTTCCTGCTTCTACTACACAGAATAAAGCTGCCTGTGTTTTACTGATCCTGTGTCTAATGTGTACATGTGTTTTGCCCAGTGCAACAGCAAGCTGCTATAGTGTGTAACTTATAGAAATTACTCCCTTAAAGAACAGCAAAACATTTCATTAGCAAACTAGCATCCCAGCCAAGATTTCTTCCACCATGTTGGAAATTCTTTCCAAAATCCAGAATGAGTCTCTAATGGTCTTATGAAGAACTTATTTTGTCTAGCATAGAAGATCATAAAATACAAGACATGAGTTTGTGTACACATTGGCAGTTCATATCCACTTAATAAAAAATAAATAATTAAGAGTTTGTAGCATTCAAAGGGGGATTCTACATAAGAGCATTTCTGATTGGGAAATACTTTTGTTGAAAGGTGCTGATTTTATTCTACTTATTGAATATTAACCAATATTTTTCCTTTGTCTGAAAATTTTCTAACTTTTGTTTGCCAAAATACAAACCTTTACATTTATTGTATCTAATAGGGCTCTTTAAGTGTATAGCAGATTGTCTAGCTAGACATTTTAATAGTGTACTTTTATTATTATTAATGCTATTACAACTAGATCATTGTTGTCCATGTTTCTGATGAATATTTGAGGTGTTTTGGAACCTTCTCTGGTTGAGTAATTAGTAATGATAATAACAATATAGTTTAGCTGTTTGAAATGTAGATTTATAAAAACTATTATTATAAGAACTGATAGTAGCAGCTTCACTCTATATATTTCACTCCAAATCCAGCCTGGACTCAGTACCTTGTAAAATGAAAAACATGAATAATGCTGGAGCTGGGCTTCACAGCATCTGAGTGTTCTTGAAATTCATGGATTGAAGGTGCATTAGCATGGTGGAAATGAAACCCAGGAGATTTGGGCTCAACTTTCACAAAGTGCTCTCTGTATGAGATGCATTGAGTACGAATCTGTGAGAGCGGCATATCTACAGACCCCACAGAGAACCCCTCATTTATTTATTTTTTCTGGAGAGCAGCTCTGTGCTTATTATATACACTGATTAAATCAGAAACCAAATAAAGGTCTTTGTTCCTCCAGGAAGAAACATTTCCTCTATCAGGACAAAATTGGTTCTGTCTCTTAAAGAGTCGCCTGGTTACTATGGTGATGGTGGTCTTCAAAGTTGCTCACTGTGCTTATGTAAGATTTTTTTGAGGCTGTGGATTTTTTTCCACCACAGTTTAAATTATTCCTCTTTGTCACATCTTTTAATCGAATGCAAACCCTTTATTAATAATTGTTAATTATTAATATACAAATGTACTTAGATTGTTTAGCTGTGTTAAGTGCACACAGCTGAGGTTGCTTTAGTTTTGCGAGTAGAAGAGTCTGATCTGAGACTCTGATCTGAGTTTTCCATAGTGTCTATTTATTTAAAGACATTTATTAGTTAGCAACGATCCCAGCTTACAACAAAAGAACACGCATTCCTAGCAAAATTCGGCAAAA
This sequence comes from Silurus aristotelis, assembly GCF_946808225.1. Taxonomy (NCBI): domain Eukaryota; kingdom Metazoa; phylum Chordata; class Actinopteri; order Siluriformes; family Siluridae; genus Silurus; species Silurus aristotelis. The sequence continues at coordinate 13,264,417 of NC_139582.1, forward strand.
AACCTTTAAAATATTTATATTGAAATTACCTTAAAATGAACCAAACATGCCATAAATGAGCCTAGGACGGAGTAAGAACTGGAACTTTGAGGATGGATTTGGACTGTCATTAATGTCAACGGTCTGATACACTGACTCAGTACTACAGTTTGCTTCTGATCACCATCACTGAACCCCGCAACATCGTTTATCTTTAATAAATGGACATTTGGTAAAACCCAGATGAGGATGGGTTCCCTCTTGAGTCTGGTTTCTTTCAGGGTTTCTTTCTTATGCCATCTCGGGGAGTTTCACAGTCACCACCAGCTTGCTCATCAGGGACAAACTTACGCACATAAAGAACATCTTATTCATTTTTATCACTACATTATCTCTGTAAAGCTGCTTGGAGACAATGTTCACTAGTAAAAGCGCTATACAAATAAAAATGAATTAAACTGAATCTTTCTCTTTTTCTGGCTAACACTAAGATCAGTTTATAGGATTTCTAGTATTAAATAAAATTAGAGTATGCTTAAGGTTTTGCAGGATCTTGGCAAGCTTCATAGTAACCCAGACGATTGAGGTGTAGGTTATCTTCCAAGATATAAAGCTCAGTCTTTGCTCCACAGTTCAGTTTTTCAGCATTCAAAAATGTGTTTAGAATGAAAAAACGAAGGTCTCGTCCTCTGCCTCTTTATTTTAGCACGCCGTGTTTTCTCTAATCCCTCTAGGACACTTTTTTTTCAGGCATGGATATTCACATCAGGTCAACTTTGTACATTTCTTTTCCACTGCCCAAGGCAAGCCACTGGCAACACTTCACAGGAAATCAACAATCAGGATGAATTTTCTGCCTAATTATTTGATGTGAGGCAGCGAGGGGACGAACGGGCAAATGTGGCCGACTCTGTTGTGAGAAGGGATGTGTTCACCTCGAACGTTGAGATGTTGTGTTACTTAAGACATTATAATCTTCTGAACATTGACTTCTTTTGAGTGTGTTATATCGATTGAATGGGAAACACGCTTTCCTTAATTTCTTGTTTTTCTGAAATCCCTCCAGCATGCCAAGTCGTGCAGAAAAAAAAAGGTGCAAAGATAAGCTAGCTAGACCCTGCTTGTTATTGGTGGTATTTTAACAACTGCCTTTGGCCTTGTTAGAAAAATATCAGTAACATATTTGAACTGGGTTTAAGACGGATGGAGGCTGGGATGGAAAAATAAGTGGCATTCCACCAAGGCCTCACATGATCTACTTTGTCCTTGACGTCACTATAATTGCCTTCTGCAAAGCAAATAACATCCCATCCCCTTTAAAGCAACTTCCTTAAAATTCCACACTGTCTTTAGAGCAGTGTTTCTTGTTAGGGTGAAAGAGGTAAATACATTTTTTGTAAAGAAATTGGAGACACAAGGCTACCAGACAAGTCCCAATGTAATGAAAGTAGGCTTTACACCGTACACAGAAATCAGACATGAATTTTTTTTTGTTACTGTGATTCGAGATTGATGGTTTCAGAGATAACATTCTTAGGTTATAATGAAAGTGTGAAAGGTCTGATTAAAATGTCAGAGTGGGCACGCTGATATGATGCTCACCTACAATCCAACAATTAGAGGAGGGAACCATTACAGATGGGCTAGCAGTGATAAAGACAAATTAACAAAAATGGTGTGCTGTCAGGTTTAGCAAGGCCTTCTCTGCTGCCCTAAACACTGCAGAATCACTGACTTATATTGGAAAATATTTTTGTTTATGAACATGTTTTAAACTATTCCCAATAGTCTATACTTTTCATTTCATAACATTTCTCTTAGGTCCGCTATTGCAAGGAGTGTGTATATGTTGAATATCTATCTAATCAAATTTCTCACAAACTGCATCTAAGGCTAACTGCATGAGTTTAACTATTATTGGGTGAAAAATATAAAAATGCACAGGGTAATTTCATGAAGTTAATACTGATGCAGCTGATAGAGATGCTAGAGAGGTGATGCAGCTGTGGCTGCAGTAAAAGGAGACTTGTTGAATTGTGTTAATTGGATTTCTTGCTTTAGTATTGCCATTCATTCTCACGGCATGAGATACCTGTCTGTGGTGCACCTTATTAATATTATTAGTGGTTTTGCACCATAATGATGGTATTAAGAGGTTAATTGATTCAGGTAGAACACCACTGAAGGCCACTGATTAACACAATATGCTAATCGAGAACAATCTTTTTATCACCTCAAATTTATGAGTTGCTTGATCTGATTTCCCAATCTCACTGATTGATGACATAAACAGTCTTTAAGGAATTATCTACTCCTATATTATAATATTGTAAAACAAGTATTTTGTTATTTTTTTGTTTCCACATTTAGCACAAGAGAACACACTTTATCTTGGATGAGTTGTAAAGGTTTATGTGATAAAGAGGTGATAGAACCAGGCTTAGAATAAATGATGACTAAGCGAGTGTGTGTTCCAGTTAACTGAGCAACATGAAAAATACCCACGGTGTCTCAGGGGAAGAGATGGGTGAGGCACATCAATCAACTCTCTAAGGGCATATTTCTTTTCTCCATTGCTTTTAGAGTGAATCTCCCAAAGCACACAGAGCACAAAAGTGGTGTCATAGTGCACTGTACAAGGTAGGACACTTTACATTTAGCATGAGGTTTATGGTAGAGTTAAATTCTGGTTGTTCAAGAGGTGTTGATTAATACTCTATAAAAACCCTGACATTAGTGCAGCTGCTGGTTTCTATCAATGATCTTGTTCTTGTACGTTAAAATTTCTACGTTAAGAGCATATTCAGAGAGACTTTTATGCAGCATTTATAGATGGAGTCTCCAGTGTCGGAGCTTTGTAACAGTCAGGGTTGAACATATCACTTAGTTTTTTACAACTTCAGGACAAAGGATTTTTTTGGCCTCTTTTTGGTTTCTCTGTAACATGACAAGCTGCAATTTTAAATATTAATAACTTAATTATTAAAAGCTGTAAATGAAACGAGTATTTTTTATTTGCAACCACAAAAGGAATGAACTTTTTTCTGAGAGCTGTATGACATTAAATGTAAGAAGAAATAAATAAATAATGTGATGAAGTGATATACATTGCAATCAGTGGCAAATTACTGTAAAGTAATGAAACTTGGAGATCGTTTTAATAAGAAAATGTAAAATGTTTGGGTTATGAAAGGATCATACCTGTCTGTCTTTTCATTAAACTTTTAGAGCAGCATGGTCTTGAGTGTTTTAATCCTTATTTGGTGCTGTGTAAGGATAGTTTAGTATTTGCATGTGTATTAATATTAGTTAGAAAAAGGGGTGAAGCTGTGTGTTCAAGCGGTTTAAATCTTTTCTGTGTCAGAAATCTGTGTAAAACTAAAGCGCAAAATGAAGCAATTATAAAGATCCAATATCCAGTATCTAATAATTTTTTTGTAGACAGTACAGAACTAGAAGCTTTTATATTGCAAACTGTATCTGCAAAGTTCATGGTGAGAAATCACAGGTGCAGAACATTTTTGTATGAAACAGAAAACTTTGTCTCGCGACTGTGCAGCATCTTACTTTGCAAAAAAAGAACCCTCAGGCATCAATACAAATCTAATGTATCATACATGTGCAAGACCTCTGAAATACGCGGCAGGAGGCATGAAGGCATGAGCACAAAACGTTTCGTTGCAAAGCATTTCATCTTTCAAATTATTCTGTTCAATTACTTTTTCACAACAATGCTGTGCACGCCATACAAATGTAAAAAGTCGAAAAAAAAAAAAAAAGCATCTAGGAAAAATAAAGAGATAGACAGGAAAAGAGAGAAAAAGAAAAGAGAGAGGGCGAGACGGTGAGAGGTGAGAATACTGATGAGTTTGTTTGGAGCCCAGCTGTGTGTTTTCTCTCCACTCTTGAAATCCATTAGAAATCAGCTGAAGGGGGTCAGAGTTCCGCTTCAGCCTCAATAGACGGGCAGCGTGGGGCGAAGGCGTCCACCCCCAGCTCATTTTCTCCCCCTCTGAGCCACTGCAAGGCAATCACACACACACACACACACACACACACACACACACACACACACACACACACACACACACACACACACATACACACACACACACACACACACACACACACACACACACACACACTTGCACAAGAAGTCAGGATTGCACCACACAGGTGACTTTTCGCTGTTCTTGTGCTGATACTGATACTTGCATGTCTTTATGCTAGCAAGTTACTCATATTGCTTACAAATTTTGCTAGTGTGGACTGTTTAGTAAATGAGCAAAACTAGCTAAACGTACACATACAAGACAAACCAACAATAATTACCAACAATAAAGTCTCCATAAAGTACATGTTTAATTAGTGATCTATTACAGTGAGGAAAATAAGTATTTGAACACCCTGCTATTTTGCAAGTTCTCCCATTTAGAAATCATGGAGGGGTCTGAAATTGTCATCGTAGCTGCATGTCCACTGTGAGAAACATAATCTAAAAAAAAAATCCAGAAATCACAATATATGATTTTTAAACTATTTATTTGTATGATACAGCTGCAAATAAGTATTTGAACACCTGTCTATCAGCTAGAATTCTGACCTTCAAAGACCTGTTAGTCTACCTTTAAAATGTCCACCTCCACTACATTTATTATCCTAAATTAAATGCACCTGTTTGAGGTCGTTAGCTGCATAAAGACACCTGTCCACCCCATACAATCAGTAAGAATCCAACTACTAACATGGCCAAGACCAAAGAGCTGTCCAAAGACACTAGAGACAAAATTGTACACCTCCACAAAGCTGGAAAGTGCTACAGGGAAATTGCCAAGCAGCTTGGTGAAAAAAGGTCCACTGTTGGAGCAATCATTAGAAAATGGAAGAAGCTAAACATGACTGTCAATCTCCCTCGGACTGGGGCTCCATGCAAGATCTCACCTCGTGGGGTCTCAATGATCCTAAAGAAGGTGAGAAATCAGCCCAGAACTATATGGGAGGAGCTGGTCAGTGATCTGAAAAGAGCTGGGACCACCGTTTCTAAGGTTACTGTTGGTAATACACTAAGACGTCATGGTTTGAAATCATGCATGGCACGGAAGGTTCCCCTGCTTAAACCAGCACATGTCCAGGCACGTCTTAAGTTTGCCAATGACCATTTGGATGATCCAGAGGAGTCATGGGAGAAAGTCATTTGGTCAGATGAGACCAAAATAGAATTTTTGGGTCATAATTTCACTAAACATGTTTGGAGGAAGAAGAATGATGAGTACCATCCCAAGAACACCATCCCTACTGTGAAGCATGGGGGTGGTAGCATCATGCTTTGGCTGTGTTTTTCTGAACATGGGACAGGGCGACTGCACTGTATTAAGGAGAGGATGACCGGGGCCATGTATTGCGAGATTTTGGGGAACAACCTCCTTCCCTCAGTTAGAGCATTGAAGATGGGTTGAGGCTGGGTCTTCCAACATGACAATGACCTGAAGCACACAGCCAAGATAACCAAGGAGTGGCTCTGTAAGAAGCATATCAAGGTTCTGGCGTGGCCTAGCCAGTCTCCAGACCTAAACCCAATAGTGAATCTTTAGAGGGAGCTCAAACTCTGTGTTTCTCAGCTACAGGCCAGAAACCTGACTGATCTAGAGAAGATCTGTGTGGAGGAATGGGCCAAAATCCCTCCTGCAGTGTATGCAAACTTGGTGAAAAACTACAGGAAACATTTGACATCTGTAATTGCAAACAAATGCTACTGTACCAAATATTAACATTGACTTTCTCAGGTGTTCAAATACTTATTTGCAGCTGTATCATACAAATAAATAGTTAAAAAATCATACATTGTGATTTCTGGATTTTTTTTTTTAGATTATGTCTCTCACAGTGGACATGCACCTACGATGACAATTTCAGACCCCTCCATGATTTCTAAGTGGGAGAACTTGCAAAGTAGCAGGGTGTTCAAATACTTATTTTCCTCACTGTATATGTGACTGGACATGGTGAAACTGTGGTAAAATGTTCTTGTATTTTCTCCTAGTACGTAAATGTGAACCCTTTGCAGGTAGTCCCAGATGTCCCTGGACATCTGAGGGATTTGTCAGTTTTCCCACATAATAATTAATTTGCACAGAATTGAGAAAGTCTGTTAATGCAGTTGGGGGAAAAAAATTACTCAGACATGCATGTATGTAGAAATTAAGAATCATTTGCCACTATGTCATTTGTAGTGTGAACACAGGGTTAAACACACAGGCATGTCATTACATTTACATTTCTGCCATTTTTTACGTGTTCACTTATCTGGAGCAACCTATAAAAATGCTTTAAAGTCAAAGTCAGAAGTCAAAAGTGGAAGCTCTTTGGGTTAAATGTTGGCCTTCAGATCAAAAGGTTATGAGTTTAAATCCCATGGTACATGCACTTAAACAAGGCCTTTAACCCTTAGGGCCTGTATGAATAAGATCATTGTGAGCCCTACTGTATAAGGGCATCTGACAAATGTTGTAAATGTTAATCAATAAATTCACCAATCAGGCATAACTATATGACCACCTGCCTGTCGAGCATTAACAGCCTTAACTTCTTAAGCCAATTTCAGCTACAGGAGCTCGTCTGTTGGATCAGATCACAAGGGATAGCCTTTGCTTCATACGTGCACAGTTGAACTTTGGCCACCCGTGACCCTGTCACCGGTTCACCACTGTTCCTTCCTTGGGCCACTTTTGATAGATACTGACCAGTTTTGGAGATGCTCTGACTCAGGCATCTAGCCATCAAAATTTGTGAAACACTTTAAGGACAAAATGTTCACTTGCTGCCCACTATATACCACTCACTACCACGTGCCATGAGGAATAGATAATCAGTGTTATTCACTCACCAGTCATAATCTTGTTATGTCATAATGTTATGCCTGATTGGTGTACATCTTTATACTAGTTCACTAGGTCGTGGACTGAGAATACTATCAGTTTAAATTCCTGTTGTGGATGTAAGATAGTTAAAAAAATGCACAAAATATAAATGATAATTTATATACCTTGGGAGGATGTGGGTCTTTAGATGTCATTTAAAGACTGTCAGAGCTGAAGAGAGCTAGAGAAGTTTATTCCACCACTTAGGTGTCAGAAAACAGAAAAGCAAATTGATGCAGATCTTATTTGTTCTTTGAGAGTTGTGCAGGCAGTTGATTTTTGCTTGAGGATCAAAGAAAGTGTGCATCATTCCATTTTTCATAACCCAAGTTTTTACCCTGATGCAGGAGCTACAGGAGGCCAGCGGAATGTGTGCAATGGGATGGTGCTGGTGTTTTTAGGGGGGTTGATACCAAGTCAAATAGCTGCCATTGTATATATCTTGTTTAGGAAAAACAAGAATATACAAGTTAAAATACAAAAATAGTGTTCTTTAATAAAATAAATGCTGCAGTTGTTGAAAAACTGCTGCAATATAAAAATGAATCATTTTCTATAAGGGGATGTCAGTTTATTCTTTATTCCTTACCTTAGTATTGGTTTGTCAAATCATTAATGGAGGTACATTGGTTTTATGTAGTATACTCTCTGAAAATGTAAAAATTTTTTTTACTGGAAACTGAATTATAACACCTTACATTGTGTTCATGTGCTATGGTTTGAACCAATTGGCAAAAGTTTTCCAGCAAATGAAATACATTTTAGCTGCATGTAGATTTTAGAATGAGATTATTAAATGGATTTTTAAATATTCAGCTACACCAGAGTCAAATGTATTAGTAATAAATAAAAAAATTCCTGATGGTGCTCTCAGACATTTGCACCTGACTGTAGATGAAAACACCAGGTGTGCGACCGATATGGGAAGCGATGTCTGTTTAGCAGAATCCCAATGAGGCGTTAGCAATGGTGGGTGCTTTAATCTCTTGCAGATTGTGATCCCCCATTGAGCAAAGAGATCGAGGTGCACTGGGGGAGCAGGGGGGGGGTAAGTGAAACTTGGTTGCCCCCAACTGGGGTGGAAATCAGCAGCAGCATCACTATGTAGAGAGGCATTTAGGGGACATCGCAGACAAAATCGACACACCTGTGTGCAAAACCCAGAGGGCCGAGCAGCTCCTGACAGAACATCAGCTCATGGGTCACAGGAAGTGTCAGCAATGTGACAGGTAGTCGGGGAAAACATGTGCTCCTTAAAAGGCTGGGATGCACAAGGTGAGACTCAAGCACACTTCAGAAAGAGTTGCAAAGTGACTCTGAGTGCTTATGGGTATAAAAACTGCTATTAGTATGCGATGTTGTGTTTGGCCACTTCAGCAGCTATGGCTAAGAGACTCTAGCAGGGAACTTATACATTAAGACTGAAACGTTAACTCACAAACTTTTTTCTTGGGGTTATATATCTGGCAGTTTTATGTATTACATATATATATTTTTTACTGTAGTGCAGTAAGTGTGCATTCATTTCCTATAACAGCAGCTCTGACAGTACTTCCAGCTGTACCATAAATATTAATTTGCAATCATACTTTATGTAAGCATTTATAAATTTATGGAGTCCTAACCATTAGGCCTTCATTTGCTTTTTAAATGGCCCATTTCAGATATATTCCCCAGTTGCTGTTATTATAACCTCTAGTCTTTTGGGAAAGCTTTTCTCTATATTTTGGAGAATATCTTTGAAACTGTTTTCATTTACCTACTAGAGCATTGGTGAGTTCATGCATTGATTTTGGCATTTAAAGGAGGCTCGCCATTTTTTTTTTACCCCAAAGTTGTTCACTAGGGTTAAGGTCAGGACTCTGGTTAGGACACTCAAGTTCTGTGACTACAACACACCGTGTCTTCATGGAGCTTGTTTTGTAATGGGGCAATGCTGGAACAGGCGTGGGCCTCTTAGCGCCAGTCAGTAAAAACTGTAACACTTCATCTTACAAATATATTCCATACAGTTTTGTGGTAATAATTTGGGTAAGAATTACCAATGTGCATGATGGTCAGGGTGACCATTCCACTCATACCATTCTAAGAGTGTATAATTGTAAATATATGTTTAACTTATATATATATAAACAGGAAAAAACACTGCTGTGTAGAATTATTATTGTTATTATTATTTATGTAAAATTCTCGACGCTAGATCATCTATTGTCAGTGTACTGTATACTGTAATCATGAGCACATATATATCTGGAATGCAAATTCACATCTATTTTTATATTTAAAATAATATAAAATGGCAGAGTAACAATATACAACTAGTCAGCTACAAATTCTCATTTAATAAACTCACTGGATTAAATATTAGATCATATGTGAAATCAGGAGACATTGTTTAAGAAGTAGACTGTTAAGATCCCTTTTCTAATGTTACTCAAGCATAAGCATGAAAGTAAATAGGAAAACAAGCTACATGCACTTTTAATCAACCGAGTGAAATGCCAGGCTTCTACTTGAATGCTAGGAAATTATTTGCACTGCTGTGCTCCTCATAATAATTTCTGTTTGTATATTGCTTTGTTGTATATTTTACTGTATAATTGCATGTCTTATTTGGGCAAAACTGATTGTTTAATTAGACACACATACATATACATGCAAATACATATTCGCTTGCTGAGAATTCAACACTTCACAAACCCTTCTGTATGGGAAGTTTCTTACGTTCTCTTTGAGACATTCTTCTTTCTTCTATTCTGTTTTAGGTTCCTTTATACTGTTCTAGCTGCAAAGAGGGAGCAAAGAAAGCCTGGAGAGGGAATAACTGTTTATAGCTGCTATAACAGGAACTAACATGTTTTACTGACATTAAATCTCATTTAAAAAAGGTAAAATAAATTATTTGATAACCTCAACTACAATGAATAGGCATAGTGGACTCTTTTTTGTGTCTGGTTCCTCTCAATGTTGCTTCCTCATACCATCGTAAGGAGTTTTTTCTTGCTACTGTTGCTCATTAAAATTAAACTTATAATAAGAAGGCTTATAAATCTTGGTATAAAACTATTAAACATAGAATAAAAGATGTAGAATACATTTAGAATAAAAAGCATGTAAACATACTACAAGTAAGAACATTTACAGTATAACACATTTAATTCATGATTCTGTGCAGAATAAACAAGGAAAATTAGAGGAATGTGTTTAAGTCTGAACGAGAGCAGTTCATTCTGTGTTAGTGATCATTTCTCTGCGTGCCAGTTTATCGATGGCGGTGCAGCATCAGCAGGTCGGGGAAATCATTTCCTCCTCATTTGCACTCGTTTTAAAGGTGACTTCATCATTAGGGGGCTGAAAAACGGCGTGCCCCTCGGCAGCGAATGATTAGCACTAAATGAATCCCAAAAGGTTCAACCAGCCAAGCGGCACAAAAAGCAGAGAGAAGTGACAGGGCCGAGACGCCACCAGATATATTTATTTATATATTATTGCTTTAATACGCCATCATTTCCTGCTTCACTGATCTATCACTAAACAACAGCTGCGGTGTCGCGGGAGGAACTAGGAGTGGCGCTGGGGAGGAGAAATAAATAAATAACATTAAGTGTAAAAAAAAAAAAAAAGAGGTTTAGAAGAGTTCACCTGTGATGGCAAGAGAGAGAGATAAAAAGAGAAAGAGATGCATGATGGGAAACTAGGCAGGCATGACTGTTGATTCCATGCTTTCAATGTTAGTAATCTGTAACATGCCCATACAGTGCCATGCATAAGTGTTTACCCCCTCCTATCCTTTGTCACCTTACAGCAGGGGTGTTAAACTAAGGCCCCTGAGGTGTAATTATATTTGGCCCATGAGATCATATCAAATGTGTATTAGAGCTGGCCCGCCAGTAAATATAGCGCATACACCACTAATACTACAAATCCCAGAATGCTTTGTTAGTGCGTTGGCACATCAGTCGAGACTGCAGAAAAAAGCATACTCTGGCAACTTTATAGCCCAGGAATGCAGATTTAAACTGTTCAGTAATCCGTTTGTGGTTGACGTGGAAAGCACAACAACCAACCTCCGAATAGAGCTGATTGAACTCCAGTGTAGAGACACGCTCAAGTCAATGTGTGTGCTGCACAGTTTCCATGTTTCCTCCCTGACACACTGCCCCAACTCCGTGCCCAAGCTGCTCAAATGCTCTCTATGTTCAGCAGCATATCTATGTGAGAAACTGTTCTCTTTGATGAAGATGAACAAAACACCACTAAGAAGTCTTTCTGATGAACACCTTCACTTAATCCTGAGAAATTTCCTCAGCACAGAGCCTAAACCCAGACATGATGCACTTGTATCTAAAAAGAGATTTCAGGTATCTGGCTTCATCCAATGTGCATCAGAGTAAATCAGAGTAGCAAACTGAGCTTGGATGAATGTTGTCTTTATGCACTTTTTCTATTCCAAGGAATGGACTGTTAATAGTTGAAAGATTGCTTTTTAAATTCAAGGGAATTTAAGTCTACAGATATAGAGAGTCTACAGATAGAGAGAGACATAATAAGAAACGAATATCACTGATGTGTGTTTTATTTCAAATTAAATTTCTCATGTGTTTATAATATTAAGCTTTGGTTGGTCCAGATTCAATGTTTACGCAAAAGTAAAGTTTGTTTCCATATGAAAAGGTTTAACATTACATATCTGGAGAGACGGAAAACATGCTCAATTGCAGTAAATTTTTCAATAAATATTGAGTTTGGCCCGTAACTTCATCCCAGTTTTTAATTTTGGCTCACTGTGAATTTGAGTTTGACACCCCTGCTTTACAGTATGGACCCTAACTGCCATTTGTCCCTGATGAGCAAGCTGGTGGCGACTGTGGCAAAGAAACCTTGAGAGGAACCAGACTAAAGAGGGAACCCATCCTCATCTTGGTTGCACCGAATGTCGTTTATTACAGACAAACGATGTTGCAGTGTGCACTGATGGTGATCTACGGTGGCCGAGAAGTGCTAAACACATTAACAACTCTAAAAACAAAATAACAAATGCAAAAACAAAACAACAAATTTAAAAACAAATGAACAAATTTAAAAACAAAACAACAAATCCGAAAACACAATGACAAAATTCAGACAAACCGAAAAAGGTAGGTATAGTTGGTGAATGGAAACTTACCGATCATTGGACGAGACACCTGTCACTCATCTGTATATCTTGAATGACATGTGTCTTGTCCAATGATCTGTAAGTTTCCATTCACAAACTATACCTACCTTTTCCGGTTTGTCTGAATCGTTGCACGAAACACATTAACAAATCTGAAAACTCAACGACAAGTCAAACGACAACCGGAAAAGGTAGGTATAGACTGTGAATGGAAACTAACCAATCATTGGACGAGACACCTGTCATTCAAAATATACAGGAAGTACAAAAGTCTTTTTTCTTTTTTTCTTTATGTTTTTATTAAGTAATTAACCATATACAAACAACATGGCAATAACAAGTACAATTTACATTACAATACACAGAACAGGTGCATGAAAATACAAATATATACACATATTTACGAGAAAGAGGGAAAAAAAAATACAATTTACAACAATAATAATAATAATAATAATAATAATAATAATAATAATAATAATAATAATAATAATAATAATAAAATTAAAGTTAAAAAAAGTAAAAAAAATATAAACAGGGCTATGGTTTATTCTGTAAATTATATTTTTTCTATAAAGGACAAAAAATTCATTGCATTTTTCTTTTTAATCACTTTTGGGGCTTTTGTGAAAGAAATAAACTCATTAAAAAATGCAAACAAAACCGTTTGTTTCACTTTTAAGTATTTTGATTTATGTATATTAAATGTTCCCATCAGAAGGTCCCCTGGTGGTCTAGTGGTTAAGATGCAGCGCTCTCACCGCTGCGACCCGGGTTCGATTCCCGGTCAGGGAACCATCCCCAGCCACTCTCAGTGCCGGTCCCAAGCCCGGATAAATTGGGGAGGGTTGCGTTAGGAAGGGCATCCAGCGTAAAACATATGCCAAATCAAACGTGCGGAGGATCCGCTGTGGCGACCCCTAACGGGAGAAGCCGAAAGAAACTTAGGGTCCCCTGGTGGTCTAGTGGTTAAGATGCAGCGCTCCCACCGCTGCGACCTGGGTTCGATTCCCGGTCAGGGAACCATCCCCAGCCACTCTTAGTGCCGGTCCCAAGCCCGGATAAATTGGGGAGGGTTGCGTTAGGAAGGGCATCCAGCGTAAAACATGTGCCAAATCGAACGTGCGGAGGATCCGCTGTGGCGACCCCTAACGGGAGAAGCCGAAAAGAAAGTTTTTAAATGTTCCCATCAGAAGTATTTTATTAACAAGAAAGTCGTCTCTGTTATTGTTCATTACAAGTCCAAAGATAATGTCCTTCACAGTAAAATTTCTTAGATGGTAAACCTTTGGGTAAAGCCAGTTATGGATATCAGACCATAAAGCGTCTGAAGTAACAGTCTGTGGCAGGAGAAAGTTTACACGTTTGTGTAAAAGTGTAGAAACTAATCTTTATGTCATGATATACTGCAGCATCTCCAACATCACTGCATATCAAAATCCTTCCTCAAAGTAGATTTGAATTAATTTCATCTTCTCCTTTCTTCTCCTTACTTGCCAATGTTTACTTCTGTTTTTTTTTATATTTGAAGGTGCACTAATCGAAATAATTAAAAAAAAAGTTTAAAGTAAACGGAGACTTTACACATGAACAAGAAACAAAGTTATACGATTTTATACTTCTTGTATATTTTGAATGATATGGTATAGTGGTATAGTTTGTGAATAAAAACTTACAGATTATTGGACGAGACACCTGTCATTTAAGATATACAGGTGAACGAGAGGTGTCTCAGTAAGTTTCCATTCACCAACTATACCTACCTTTTCCAGTTTGTCTGAATTTTGTCGTTGTGTTTTCGGATTTGTTAATGTGTTTTCGGATTTGTTAATGTGTTTTGCACTTCTCGGCCACCGTAGTGGTCAGATGCAAACTGTAGTCCTGAGTCAGTGTAGCAGACTGTTGACATTAACTACCATCCAAAGCCATCCTTAACACAATCCCCAGGGTATTGATGAGAAACCATCCCCAACGGTACAGAGTGGCCTCCAATCAAAGACGACACCATCCAGAGGCAGAACAGGATAAAGTGGGCAGATCCAACGAGAGGAAAGGGGCATGAATGTTCTTTGTTAAAAGCGCTATACAAATAAAAATGGAAAAAAAAATATATAAAAATAAATGAATGAACAGTGGTCACTGGAACCTTTGGAGCATATTCAACTTGAATTGAGAGAGACCGAAAGAGAGAGAGAAAATGTGGACTGAAAATTTTAGTCCACTCATTCAAATGAAGGAGCAGTTTAGAGTTACCAATCCACTATTTCTGGGAGGTTAAGGGAAACAGAGAACCTAAGATTGACAGGACGAGAACCCATTAAACTCTATTCAATCAGCACATACATTAGTAACCCAGGAACTGTAAGAAAGCAACACTACTGCCTCACGTTAAATACGAACGGTGGACTGTAGTGTTACATTTTTATTGATATCAACACTGATCTCCCACCTCTTTGCATAAGCATTCACTAACATACAGTATTCATAGACAGAGTGAATGCATCCCAGCATGTCTCTGTTTCCAAGAGAAACAACCTCATTAAAGTTGTAAATCCTCGTCTACTCTGGCATTGTTTCCTCTTTCGGGAGAGTTTGAATTCAAACAGCAGTGATTCATCTTCTGGTAATTTCTCAATCTATGTGCAGTAATAAGTTGAAATGGGTTTGAGGCATCGTTAAAGCCTGAAAATAATGAGAAAGGTGAAATGTGTAGGAATGTGAGCAACGCTGTGTTGGCAGTGATTTCGGGAATGCAGGTGAGATTTGGAGAACTGAGAAAACTGAGCCGGCTGCAGAAAAATGAGAGGAAACCTCATCACTGTCTTTCTCACACACTTGAGATGTCTAGATTTTGTTCCCCACACTGTTGCAGATCTTGCATGGTTTACAACATGACAGATTCACTGTGTGTGTGTGTGTGTGTGTGTGTGTGTGTGTGTGTGTGTGTGTGTGTGTGTGTGTGTGTGAGAGAGAGAGAGAGAGAGAGAGAGAGAGAGAGAGAGATAGAGAGAGAATGAGAGAGTAACACTTTCAGAAGTTATTTAAAAACAGTTCTAAATTATATTTATTTCTAGATTTTATGTGTATGTGATTTATAAACTCTTTTGTTGATTTGGCTGATGGGCTTGTAAATGAATGTATCAGATAATTATATAACATAATTGACATCATATTCCATGCTTTTTTATCATGGTGACTTTCTGATATATATAACAAACCAATTAACATAAGAACATATTTTAAAATTATAATATTCATGTATTTATATTTTGTGCAGTGCCACTTTTTATGAAAAAGAAGAAAAAGGAGGAGGAGAATAAAATAAAATGGATTTGGTTGCTGATGTATTTTTAATATAATCCTTAAAAAATACTTGAAACACACTTCAAATTAGTTTTTATTTAATTAACTTTTTTATTTGATTTACTCTTATGTTCTTAATATAATGTTGTGATTTGGTCAAAATGTAAAAAAAAGCTAAAAAAATAATTTTATTTTTATTAGAACAGTAAAACAGAACCTTTTTGCACAATAAGGCATGATAAGGCTCAGTGGATTTCCTGGGCTAATACATCCTGCGATAAAGACGTGAAGTTTCCTGCCGCCTAAACACCAGAACATCATTTAGTGAGTCTGTTTAAGACAGCGGGAAGTTCACTTTCGTTCCGGAGCAGCTGGTAATCGGTGGGTGTCGCCGTCCTGCCGTTGCTCCTCAACACACTCAACAACTGTTAAAGCGCTTTGTTTCCACCTACGTCTGAATAAAAGTGGCAAAAATCTGCGTATCCCAGCATCCTTAAATCTATCAGAAAGACATTTGTGGTGGAGGAATGTAAAATCACAGCATAAAACACTATAAATGCTCTAATTCTCGCCAACCACATTTATCCAGGTGAGAATTTGTTAAATCATTTTGTTGGAATGTAATCTAACAATCTAATCTTACAAATTATAGTATTTCAATCAAATAAAAAAGAGCATGGCCTTAATATGTGTGTCACAAATCTAAGGACAGAATGATCAAAAATGAATAAAAGTTAGTGATACATTTGTGCATATTATCCTAGCAGTGTCTTCTGTGACTTTACTCCACAGTGTGTTCTGTGGAAGTTTAAGTTATTTTAGAAATATCTCCCTGTGGTTTAAACCCCCTGTGGTTCTCACTGCTGGATCCTGTAACCAGACTGAGCAACTCATTATTCACCAGATGTACAGGCTACATGCCACTTTGGCAGCTCCATCCAATGAAATACAATTAAAAAACACATTTAAATACCACTTGACATCTTAAAGTGTAAAATTATATAACATATATAACAGTTCTTTATGGCTAGATGTTGAACATAAAGAAGAATGTGCCATGCGCATTTACATTTAGGGCATCTGGCAAACAATCTATTCAAGAGCAATGGCTATATGAGTGGTGAGATTTGAACTCATGACCTTTTGAGCAGAAGACCAAAATCAGACAGAGCCAAAGTGTTCAGTATGTAAAGCAAACACAGACAGACAGGGTAATACAAAGAGCAGACAATTAAGTATGTAAAGCAGACGCAGACAGATGCAGTACATAGAGCAGATATAAAAATACAGTTCAGTATGTAGAGCCGTCAGAAGGATATTAGTGTGTAGAGCATACAGACAGTTCTGTACAGACAGACAGTATAGTATGTGCAGCAGCCAAGCAGGAGAGTGTTATATGTAGAGCAGATGGACACAGACTGATAGCACAGTACATAGAGCAGACACAGACGGAAAATGTGACTTGTAGAGCAGACAATGAAAGACAGTGCAGAGCATTGAGCAGTCAGATAGACAGTGCAGTATATAGAGCAGACATAAACAGACAAACAGTCAAATATAGCACTGAGTGAGAAAGACACAGTGTATATGTAAATAAAAAGGATACATTAGAATCAAAATTATAAATGTTATTATAAATATAAACACAGATGTATTGAATAGAAGTTTAAGTGATGCTTTAGCTGTAATGTATGGCAAATCTCTGTCACATGAGCATCTGTTTCTCATTAGTCACAGAGAGCTGGATTATGAGATCAAGAGAGGAGCAGTGTGCCACAGTGAGATGAGACGAGTTTAAACACAATAAAACACAACATTCTCAGCTTAATGGAGACGCTAATTACAGCTATAAAATCACTGGCTTATAATGTGGCAGATAAAAATGGTATCCGCCATAATCAACTCTGCAATATATAATAAATAACTCACTCTATAGAAGCTTTTAGAAGAAAGAATTTGGTTTGATTAAATATAAACAGAGACAAATAAAAACATTTTTAAACATGAATAGGGGAAGACATACATTAAATAAAAAATGCTGCAAGTAGCATTTTGGGGACCCAAAATCTGTAAACTGCACATTTATAGATGTGATGCAACTGTTGCCTTAAAAATTATAGCAAAGACGACAAAAAAATCTAAGCAAAGGGATTCAAGAGTTTGTAGATTTACTCATGATCTACATGTTTTGATCATGAACAGCAGTGGAAATTCTCTGACAGTAGGTAGAAAGGTCTAGATGAACAAATAGGCATCAAAGTGTCAAGATGTCAGGCAAATATGGGGATAATTGGATGAAGTATGAAAATGGAAAAACTTTAATGGCACCTCAGATAGCTGCCACAGTGTGTAGCTCACTATTATTTAATACTTTTATTCAGTTGGTGTGCTTTTTTTTTTTAACCAGATTCACCAGTGACAAAGATGAACAGAACTTACTTAATCATGGTTTGCCAGTGTTTGAGGATTCAGATGTTTCCTAGTTGCATGCATCTTAGTTGGAGACACAGCAGCATTCTATAAATTAAAAACAAAAATGCAACCAAGGAAATATGCAGTGTGTGTGTGTGTGTGTGTGTGTGTGTGTGTGTGTGTGTGTGTGTGTGTGTGTGTGTATGTGCATCAAAAAAGTGACACTGAAAAGTGTGGCTGAATAAAGTCAGGTTTGGGATGCCACTACCAGGTATTCGGCTGGTGACTCTCGGCTTTTCTTCAAACAATGTGTGAACTTCTCACCTGCACAAATAATGGCTTTTCTATAACATCACCGATCTATGTTTTAGAGGACTCTTTTATCATCATTATGGGAGAATTTAACAAACCAGATTCAGGTGTTTTTGAAACTGCAACCACAGACCTGGATGAGCTCATCGATACTGTTGCATCATATATCATTTGTGTGGATATGTGCATACCTACAAGGGCATTTTTAGAATTTTACAATAACAAACAATGGGTTACAGGAGTCTCAGACAGCTACATCAAGCCAAAAAATATACTAAACCTTGTACAATCATACTGTGAACACACTGATACATGAGTGCTAAAAGAAGCTGCTCTGAAGACAGAGACCTCACCAACACAAGGCACCTTACTGCATTAAAGTTATTTCCCTCTCCTACTATTTAGTCATCATTTATGGTCTGTGAAGAGGTGTGCCAGGCCTACAATATGATTCAAGTACCTGTCTAAAAGTCTGTGTTAATCAGCTGACACTGGCACTATTTTCTTGCAGATCTTCACCAGATCACTGAAACGCTGTGTGATGAACCCTCCTGCTTTAAACATGCCACTATCATTCCAATCCCCTAAAACTCCACGCAGAACTTAATGACTTAATACCATGCCAGATGCTCTTACATATGTGCCCATGAATTGATCACCAGAAGTTAAACTTCTTGAACAACTAATAAAAAAAAACTCCCATCTGAGACCCTCACCATAACAACTGATGATCCTCAGGTATGCATTCTATATATTGCGCTTCATTTTGTACACTAATGACTGCACAGTTAAGGACCCCTTTGCAACATCTGTAACTGTGACAAATCTGCAGAAAAAACAATCTCTGCTAAACTCACTCACAATGAAGTTCAGGTTCCTGTGCTTTACCATCTCTAGAACCTGAACTGGGAATCCAATCATTAACTTCATTGTGACGTTAGCTTAACAGAGATTGTTTTTTTTCTTCACCAGATGAGTAAGCTCAACCCACCACAGCGTCTGCTGATGCAGTATTACTACGCCATCATTGAGTCTGTTTTGTGCACTTCCGCTACTGTCTGGTTTGGTTCAGCTACAAATTCAGATATTAAAAAGCTCAACAGTCCAGACTGCTGAGAAGAATATTGGTGCTACATTGCCAACTCTCCATGAACTACACATCACCAAAGTGAGGAACCAAGCATCAAAAATCATCATGGACCTCAAACACCTCGCCTATCACCTTTTTGATTTTCTACCCTCTGACTGGAGCTATTGAGCACTAAGCAGCAGAACATCAATTTATCGGAACATTTCTTTCCATCCACCTAACCTCATACACACTGATGTAAATAGTACCACTGTAAACACATCCGTGTGCAATATACATGAACTCTCAGGTGCATTATATAAACACACATTTATTTTTTTATTACACCGACTACACTGACACATTTGCTATGTATTGTATACAGACTTGCACATATCTGAATATAAAATTAGTATATTCTGCAAATGTCTTTCTGACAGTATCTTGTGTGTAAAATTTTTCCCCCTCATTATTGTTTGTATTCTGTCACCAGAAGCCCCTGTCACCAAGAGAAATTCTTTGTGTGTCAGCACACATGATTTTAAAAACCCATTTGATGTAAAAAATTTTTTTTTTTTGCATTTTATTGCAAATGTTGACCAGTAGCTGATGCTGGATAAAGAAATGTGTAGCCCTGCAATGCTTCCAACTTTGTAGAAACAGTTTGTTGCACAAAGCATGCTCCATAAAGACAAGCTTGAATGAGTTTGCTGTAGAAGAACTTGAGTGGCCCACACAGAGCCCTGACCTCTACCCAGTAAAACACTTTTAGGATGAACTGGAATACAGATTAAGAGCCAGGACTTTTTGAAGCTTGTCAAATATCAATGCCTGAAATGTGTGGGCAAAAAAAAAAATCACATAAAAACACAATGAATGCAAGATGTTTTGCAAAGCCTTCCTAAAAAAAACTCTAAGCTGTCACAGCTATTACGGAGGGACTAACTTAATATGAATTTTTATGCATTTAGAATGTAATGTCAGTCAATGCAATCTCATAAACCTATTTCTTATTTACAGTAGAATATATGAAACATATTAAATGTTAAACTGAGAAAATGTGTCTATTTTAATGTAATTTTGAATTTGATGGCCATAACACATCTAAAAGTTGGGACAGGGCTATGCTTCCCACTGTATAGCATCCCCTCTTCTTTTAACATTTGACTATATACAGAGGAAACCAGTTGCTGGGGTTTTGCTAAAGGAATGTTGTCCTATTCATGTTTGATACAGGATTCTATTAGTCCTAGGTCTTTTTTGTCATATTTTTCATTTCATGATGCACCAAATATTTTCACCTGGTGAAAGGTCTAAACTGCAGGCAGGCCAGTTTAGCACCTGGACTCTCCTACTACAAATGGTTAGCCATGCTGTTTCAAATTTAGCATTGTCTTTCCAAGCCTTTCCTGAAAGAATTGCCCACTCCATAGACATTAATGCATCTCCATAACATCAGAGGTGCAGGGTTTTGAATTTGGGCGCTGATGACGTGGCATCCATGGTTCTAAAAATAATTTTAAATTCAAATTTGTCTGACCACAAAACAGTTTTTCCGCTGTCCATTTTTAACTAAACTTTGGCCCAGAAGACAGTGGTGTTTCTGAATCATGTCCACATATGGCTTTTTCCTTGCTGATAGAGCTGCAACCTGCATTTGTAATTGCCATTGTAAACTTTGTTCACAGACAGTGATTACTAGATGTGTTCCTGAACCTATGTAGTGATTTTAATTACAGAATCATACATGTTTTTAATGCAGTGCTGCCTGAGGGGCCAAGGATCACAGGCATTCAATATTGATTTTTTGCACTTGTCTCTTGCAAAGATTTCTTCAGTTTCTTGGAATTGTTTCATGCTATTATGCACTGTAGATAATATTCAAGAGAAGATATTTAAAAACTTATAATTAATCATCGTTATTCTGAAATTGTTCCATAATTTGTAGAGTTTTTCGCAGATTGGTGATTCTCTGCCTATCTTTGCTTGTGAGAGACTCTGTCTCATACTTTTTAATACCTAGTCATTTTACCGACCTGTTGCCAATTAACCTGATGAGTTGCAAAATGTTCCTTTAGCTGTTTTTTTTTTTCTTATCACTTTCTTTACCAGCCTTTTGTTGCCCTTATTTCAACTTCTGTGAGACGTGTTGAAGCAATCAAATTCAATTATTATTTTTTTTTCATTTCATTTTTTTACATCTACTTAGTTCAAACATTTTACATGTTCTCTATATTTATTAGGAATAAAATATGGGTTTGTAATTTTTGCATTCTATATATATATATATATATATATATATATATATATATATATATATATATATATATATATATATATATATATATATATATATATATATAGTAGTGTGAAAAAGTCTTGGCTGAAGAAAAACAAACTTTGATGTGGCCTAGTGAAAGTCCTGACCTGAATCCTACTGAGATGCTGTGGCATGACCCTAAAAAGGCAGTTCATGCTCGAAAACCCTCCAATGTGGCTGAATAACAACAATTCTGCATAGATGAGTGGAACAAAATTCCTCCACAGCGCTGTAACAGACTAATTGCAAGTTATTGCAAACGCATGATTGCAGTTGTTGCTGCTAAGTGTGGCCCAACCAGTTATTAGTTTTAGGGGCAAACACTTTTTCACACAGGGCCATGTAGTTTTGTATTTTGTTTTCTCTCAATAATAAAAACCTTCATTTCAAAACTGCATGTTGTGTTCACTTGTGTTATCTTTTACTAATATTTAAATTAATTTGATAATCTGAAACATTAAAGTGTGACAAACAAGCAAAAAAAGAAATCAGGAGGGGGCCAACCACTATATATATATATATATATATATATATATATATATATATATATATATATATATATATATATATATATATATATATATATGTGTGTGTGTGTGTGTGTGTGTGTGTGTGTGTGTGTGTGTGTGTGTGTGTGTGTGTGTGTGTGTGTGTGTGTGTGTTATTATTATTTTCTTTTTTTGTTGCCAAAGGATCAAAAGTTTAAAAAGACAAAAATAAATTCTAAGCCTTCACTGCACATATTGCACAAAGGTGCCAATATTAATAGATAGCACTGTATTCTTTATTGATTGATTCACTGATGGATATATTTATTTATTCTAAGCTTTTAAACAAGTTTTGCAATGTGTCAAGGAGTATTATCCTACTGAAAGAAGCCAGAACAAAAGAACGTAAAAGAAATCAGTCACTTATTTCCATTACTCCATGGTCCAGTACTGATGATCATTTATTGAGTGTAGGAGCTTTCAAGAGTAGACAGGTGTCAGCATGGGTACTCTGATTGTTCTTAAAGCCACACAGCTCTATACACAGACAACTCTGTGATATACTATGACCTTTTATCAGCCACAGGTTGATACCTACCACTGTATACAGAAACACTCCACAATGCCTGCTATTTTAGAGATGTTCTGACCCTCTCATCCAACTTTCACAAGCTGGCCCTTGTTAAAGTCACCTACATCTTTATGCTTTTCTTTATTTATTTTTTATAAACTTTAAAAGCTGGTTGTTCAGTGATGCCTTATATATCCCACCCTTTGCCAGGTGCCATTAAAATAAAATAATGTCAATGTTCAATCAGTGTTATTGCAATTGTCTGTAGTTTTAACATTAAAAATAAAAAAAAAGTAAATATTTAGTAATCTATTCAGTCAAATTAAATCGTTAAATAGAACAAATGTTACCATGTTCTTTCTTTCTTTCTTTCTTTCTTTCTTTCTTTCTTTCTTTCTTTCTTTCTTTCTTTCTTTCTTTCTTTCTTTCTTTCTTTCAAAATTGGCCGAGCTGCCATTCTTGGGCCCTTGAGCAAGGCCCTCAATCCTCCGTCCTCCGGGGGCATTGTATTATGGCTAACCCTGTGCTCTGACCCCAGCTTCCTGACATTGCAGGGCTATGCAGGGATATTTAGTCAGGGATATTTGACTGGATAGATTACTAAATATTTACTTTTTTTATATGTACCGTAAATACTGTATATAAATATTTTAGTTTACATATTTACGTGTATTATTTTACCCAAAATCCGATTTAATCAACTCATTGATGTCAGCTTTAACTCCTGATTTGGATCTAGCAAAATCTCACCAGTCTGCATTTGTATAAAAAACTCACCTCCTTGTATTCAAGGTTGCTGATGAACACTATTCATTGTCATGAAGAATGATTTTTCAAAAGAGAAAAATCTCAGCTTATAAATGTTACTTTCTCTTGTTGTGAGGCGTTTCAGTATCGATCAACATGTCAGACGTTAAATCTGTTTCCTTTAAGTAATCCGCCTAAATTTTACATGATGAAGGAAGGAAAAAAATTATATGCAGCCCTGTGAATTATTAATTGCTGCTGTGATTTATGGCTCAGCCGAGCACTGTTAGTCTTGGGGACTTTAATATTTCAGAACTTATTTGATTTCCGCCATCGTCTGATAAATGCGTCATTAAGATGGCGTTGAATGATTAATAGATAGTGAATATATGTTTCTGTCTCTCCCCTTTTTTTCCTCGTTATGACACGACATGTCCCGTTGAGGCAGCATTTAATCTTACTCCATATGCATATTAATAACAGGACTGATACCTGCATCGGAGGAAAAGTCCGGCTGTGTGTAAAACATCTCGCCTGGTTCTGATTCACTGCTCAGTGACACTTTCCTTCAGAGATACAAGCTGCTTTGATGAATTATTTCAGAGCGGATATCTTACCATTCACTCTGGATCAGTCATTAAAGTCCAGGAAGATGTAACACACCGCAAGACATCACAGACAAGAAAAAGTAGATCAAAGTATGCCGAATAGACAATATCTAAGTACACTAATATAACTATACAAAAATAGGAAGCAACACTATAATTTAAAATTAGATAGCTCTTACTAGGAAAGTAAATAATGCATCCTATATCACAGCGCTGGACTCTGATTGATCGGGGTTTGTTGACTCATTTGCTTGTTAACATATTACACAGTACATCTCATATTAAAAATGCTTATTCAGTTCCACTTCCTTGGTGGATGTTACCCATTACATGCTTTTTGTATGTTAATATGCCAACCAGATGCAATGGAACATTTATGGAAGTCTCCAAAGTCAGATGTAAAGACAGATGCTAATATGTATGTGATGTAATTTGTTTCATAGAAGATTCATCATACATAAGATGAATACATTTATGAAAAAAATGAATTTATTTTACTAATAATTTATAATCATTGACAAAATGCTGTGGTATAAGATGAATTAACCACTTTAATATTACTACTACTACTACTACTACTACTACCAATAATAATAATAATAATAATAATAATAATAATAATAATAATAATAATAAATAAATAAATAAATAAATAAATAAATAAATAAATAAATAAATAAATAAATAAATAAATAAAAAACTGGAGGTAAAGATTAAAGACAAGAAGCATGTGTTCAAAAAAAGTGACCTCTCTATTTACTAAAAATAAGAAAGAGCATTATGGGTAAATAATTTGGACAGTGTTATTAATGAGAGCAATGCATTATTTTTATTATTATTATTATTATTATTATTATTATTATTATTATTATTATTATTATTATTATTATTTTGTATAAATATGGAGGATTTTTATTTAAATTTCTTTTGCAAGATGGAAAAAAAAATAACTGTATTTTTTAATACAGTGACTGTTGTCAAGGTTCTGAGAGAAATCTGTTCAACCAATCTTATTATGTCCATTTTATTCCTCTCTCTCTATCTGTCTCTTTCTCTGTCAACACGCACATACACACACACACACACACACACACACACACACACACACACACACACACACACACACACACACACACACACACACACACACACACTCACACACATTCCGACAGCCACACAAACTGAGATAAAATTCAGAGCTTCCAAATGCTCAAACTGCAATTCAAACCAGACTTATAAGAATGTGAAATCCTCTTTGAAAAATATCTCTATTATTTCATTTTTCAATTTTTCTCCCCTAAAGACAAGAAGTTTCCCGGATGCAAACTTTTATTTTTCTCATATTTACAGTCATATTTCGTGATTCCTTCGAGGCGAGGATCCATTATGAGCTTCATTTTCAATTCTGGAGCTGCCAAATGGAGTAATGTGGCCATTTTCAAGGTCATGTCCGTCGCTTTATCTCTTTATTCTGCCACCCAGATACTGGGCGACAGAAACGCCGAATAACGACAATTTGGCTCCGAGGTTTCAAAAGTTTCACTGGATGCACTGATGCAAAAGTTATTCTCTAACACCCCCTTCCATTTCCCTCATCTCTTCCTTCTTTTTATTTTTTCTTCTTCTTCTTCTTCTCTATCCTCCAAGCGAGTAGAATGATAGATAGCGACGGTGGAGAGGTTTTTTTTTTTTATTCCTCAGGGAAACTCTGTTGGGGAGCGAATTTTCTCAGCAGGGCGTCGGTCCATTTCTCCCACAGAGCCCGAGTCTATTACAACTCTGTTACACTAAAACGCTCACCATTTTTATTCCACTCTCATTACCTCACGGGAATCACTAACCCCCCTCCTTTTCTCCCCCTCTCTCTCTCTTTCTCTTTCTCTCTCTCTCTCTCTCTCTCTCTCTCTCTCTCCCTTACTCTCACTCTCTTTCCGTCTGTTTGTACGGAAATGATAATCCTCACTCACCTGAGAGATCAAAGAATAACCTTTAGCCACGTGAGCAAGGATTTATTTTCTCACTTTGAAGCATCAGCGGTATTTTATGGGGAGTTTAGTCACATTGCCGGCACAAAGCATCGTGTCGAGTGTGGATTTTACCAACAAGAAGTGTTCGAACCTTCGGAATATGTGCATTTCTTAATTGTTACAGCTGAGACTCTTATTTTTTAGTTATGTATTATTCAGAGATTTGACTCTGTCTCAGATTTATATCCTTAGGCTGAGCCACAAGGTCAGGGACTAAGAGTTGGAGTGTGAAAAGAAAGACAAAAGTAATTATTTTAAACAGATTAACAAACTGCATAAAGAGTTTCGTCTTTAGTCTCTTTTTGAAGACAGCAAGATGTTTGAAGACTGACTTGCAGGTCTGATCCTTAATGCAGGTTTTGCTTGTATCCTGAGATTTAGGGTCAAGTCGTGTCGAGGCTAGGAGAGAGAGAGAGAGAGAGAGAGAGAGAGAGAGAGAGAGAGAGAGAGAGAGAGAGAGAGAGAGAGAGAGAGAGAGAGAGAGAGAAAGGGCAGAAAGCAGTGTGATAAGTGCTTTAGGGTTTTACCCTCTGGGAAATTCTTAAAAGTTCCATGTAGAACACAGTGTTCCCTTATCAAGGACTGGTGAAAAAACTCCAATTAGAACCTGGTTTGGAAGCCATGAATCTTTCATGTATCCAATAAACCCTGGAGGAACCCATTTGTCTAAAAGTGTATGTTTCTACCATGTACATATCTCTAATTTATTCAGGACATCTCTTCTTATCTGTTCATCCTTTTAGTTTATTCATAACCCAGTATGGCTTTAAGAACTCAGGCACACACACACACACCCACACACACACACACACACACACACACACACACACACATATACACACACACACACACACAACACACACACACTTAGAGAACACAGTGGGAGAGGTTGAGAGTACGTCTCCTGCCATATTGCGGTGAGATAAATGTGCTTTGTTTCGATTACAGTACGACCCTGAAGATAGGAACAGGGGATTATGAAGAGAGGAAACACACACACACACACACACACACACAAGCACGCACGCACACACACACACGCACACACAGACACACACATTTTATCAGCCTTGTACTTTATCTGGACATTTCAGCGCAGCACTGGAACAAAATCCTCCTGCAGAAAGATGACTACTAACTATACACTTTCCTGATTCCACACTTTAACACACACAGACACACAATTATTGGTATGTTCAAGATAGGGCATAACCAAGAAAAGGGACCCAAGGTAAAAAAGATATATAAGTAGAAATACATGAAATGCCATGGAAAAACCACAATAAGTTTATTAAAAAATATATTATTAATTCATTATAAAACATTTTTTATAATGCTTGAATAGAGAGACATTAGCAGAACTTAATATCAACCATAATTCTATTTCATATTTGTTTTATCCTGAAGAACATTTATTGGTTTAAGTATTGACATAATCTAAGCTTTTGCTGCATTTAAAGGACAACAATTTTATTTATAATTTTAAAAATATTTACATATACTGTACGGAGGAGGACATAGTGTCCATCATCAGTTTTCTAGAACTTTATTGTGGAGAAATGTGGACAGGCAAGCAGCTGATGGAATTGTAGAGAGGCAAGATCTGCCCTTGGGTCTCCTCCGTTCTCTACTGTAGGATCGATACCTGTCAGAGTATGAGAGCATATGAGTGTGTGTGTGTGTGTGTGTGTGTGTGTGTGTGTGTAAGAGAGAGAGAGAGAGAGAGAGAGAGAGAGAGAGAGAGAGAGAGAGAGAGAGAGAGAGAGCGTGTTTTCCCTCTTGAGTGAAGGCATAAGGGACGTTTCCCCATTACAGAGTCACAGTGAACAGACCGCGAGTCTTATTGATCCATACAGCTAGATTTCACAGAGAGAGAAGAGACGAAGAAACAGAGAAGGTAGGAGACTAAAGAAAAAGAAAAGAAAAAGTGAATAAGAAAAAGAATAGCAGAAAAAAAGAAAATGGTGAGAGACAAATAGAACATGGAGAAAGAAGACAAAAAATTATGAATAATTGACAATAAATGACTGATAGAACAGAAGTTTTGTTCAAGACAAGAAAAATATGGAAATAAAAATACAATTCCTTCAATACGTCTAATGTACAGAGACCACACCTCCCTAACTATATCTAATACAAAGAGACCACACCTCCTTCACTGTATCTAATACACATAGACCAAACCTCCTCAGCAGGTTTTGGTCAGGGAACATAGAAAGTTTCTAAGGTGAGCTTTCGGGGCTGAAGCTTACCAATACTGGGTTTTTATTTCATCTTGCCCCCTCACCCCGCAACTTCAGGAAGTATGGATGCTGATACTTCAGGGCATACGCATGCTAAATTATATCGACAATTGGTTGATACTGGTTTAATCAGAGCAGCTGGCACTTCGGCATTGAAATGTCATTCTTGCCCACATGAAGGAGCTGGGGTTAAGGCTGAATGCCAAAAAGAGTGTGCTTTCTCCATTATTGAAAATTACCTATCTAGGCATAGTATGGGATTCAACCATTATGTGGGCACAGTTGTCCCCCGCTAGTGTCGAATCCATTCTTATGACTGTCAAGACATTAAGATAAGGCCAGTCATTCACTGTGAAACAGTTTTAAAAACTGCTTGGTCCGAAGGGTGGCAGCCCTCCAAGTTTCCACTTGGCTTTCTGCACATTTGACCCCTCCAGTGGTGGCTCAGAGGTTCTCTCAGAGGGGCAATCCATTCTGTACGATCAAGGTCACAGGGTGAGCCCTCATCTATTTGATGTGTGGAGAGATCCTGGGTTTCTTTTTCAAGGCGCCGTGCTGGGAGTTCCTAGTTGTCGCATAATGCTTACAACAGATGCGTCCCTTATGGGCTGGGGAGCGAACGCTCTGCACAAGGTCTCTGGGAAAGGCCCCATCAGACATGGCATACCATTTGCCTAGCAACGTTGGCCGTGTTTCAAGCATTGGATCATTCCTTTCCAGACCTCAAGGGCCACCATGTGTTGATCCATACGGGCAACACATTGGTGGTTTCTTACATCAACCACCAGGGGAATCTGCGATTTTACCTCCTGTACAAGCTGGCACATCAGATCCTCTTGTGGGCCCAGGAGAAGCTGCTCTCCTTAAGGGCAGGGTATATCTCACTCTCAAGACAAGGGCAGAGGCCTGGGGAATAGCGTCTCCACAGTGAAGAGGTGGTGCAAATTTGGGGGAGATCTTACAGAGCACAGGTGGACCTGTTTGCGATTTGAGAGACATTGTACTGTTCCTCTGATTCTTCAATTCACCCCAGCCCCTCTAGGGCTAGATGCGTTGGTATGCCCTTCCCCCTGTCGTGCTGCTTCTTCTGGAGTTCTGGAGAGAGATTGTTGAGACATAGTCTGTCTCCTTCTGGTGGCCACATGGTGATCACCTGGTAGACCTTCTTGAACACCCTCCGTGGTAATTTCCTCTCAGGAGGGACTTTCTCTCTTAAGCAGAGTGCACAGTGTCACTACCACGCAGAGCTGTGTATAAAAAAATATTTGTTTATAATTGAATTTAGACTTATATGGCTTGAGTTTGAATAATTTCCTGAGAAGATCCACACATATGAGACATGTCAATCTGATTGGAACCATTACATCAGATTAACAAGATCGGTTAATCACACACACACACACACACACACACACACACACACACACACACACACACACACACACACACACACACACACACACACATCTGAGCATTCACAGTCTTTTATAGCTGTGTGTGTGTGTGTGTGTGTGTGTGTATGCGAGAGAGAGTGCTCAGCCAAATATCACACATGCTATTGTTTACAGCCAGTACTGGAGAGAGATATTTGAACGCGATAAAACTTTAATTAAAAAAAGGACAATAGGAGAAGCAAATCCCTCGTTGGCTGCAGGACGGCCCAGATGTTATTGTGTGTGTGTGTGTGTGTGTGTGTGTGTGTGTGTGTGTGTGTGTGTGTGTGTGTGTGTGTGTGTGTGTTTGAATGTGAAAAGGCAGAAGGACTGAGTAGAAAATGTGCCTTGGCTCTACAAGGTTAATCTCATAGTTGTGTGTCGCTCTAATGAAGCCCCCACAGACACACACTTAATAAGAGTTAAGAGTAAATTAACCTTCAGGACTTTCGCACGCTGCTCTTTTAAAGCTCTTTATGCATCCGTTATCCCTCACACACACAGACCCACACACATACACACGCTTTAACCAAGGACGGTTCTCCATTTAGCTAGGGGAGGTCAAAACAAAAACATCCCGTGTGTGTGCGTGTGTGTTTTCCTTTTTTCTCCCACCCGATTGTAATCAGTCACTGCTGTGTTTTCATTAATGCGCTTATCTGCATTGACAAATTTATGCTCGATGCTGAGGTCTTTATGTTTTATTCATGGTAGATATGAACCCATCATATCATCAAGATGAAATGACACAGCTCATGAGAACAGACCTGCCAATGTTCACACACTCTGTATGGAGCCATTTTCTGAGATCACAGTGCACTGCTCCGAGCACTTTTTTCCGCAATTAAAAAGGCAGCTTGATACGTAAATTAGGAATGATTGACAAGTGCTTATCTGTCTTAATCTCTCTGAAATAAATATATCCCTGGTAGCCTTATTTCTTTCTTGTTTCACACATTTCTAATCTCTTAGTGAAATAAAATATCATTAGTTGTATTGGGACAGAAGCAAAATATTAGATTTGTATCGATGTGTCAAATCATACACTTTACAAGTATTGTTAATAATAACGTAATGTTTAGAAATTGACAAAAGAAATAATAATAATACAAAAAAATAAAGTACCCCTTTTAGTTATGCTGCCATAGCTGATCTTGCTGGAGTCCCTACTTGCACCCTGGTCACACTATACAGTGTCTTTAACATTAGTGTAACAATAATTATACTTAATAATCTCTCTTTCTCTCTCTCTCTCTCTCTCTCTCTCTCTCTCTCTCTCTCTCTCTCTCTCTCTCTCTCTCTCTCTCTCTCTCTCTCTCTTTTGCTCTCTCTGTGGAGTTTAAAATGCACTTGAAATACCCCTGACCAGTGATCCTGTCCATTTCTTCTTTCCTCTGCCTTATTTATCCCAATGCTCTACCTGAGATAGATTTGGACTGCAATTAATATTAAAAGTCTACTACAATAACTTAGGACCACTGTTCTCCATTTTAATGTGCCATTACAGAACAGTACACTCAACAATAATAGAACTGTAATAAATTCACATTCTTTACAGAGCAAAGCTGCTTTCGGACAATGTTTATTGTTGAAATCGCTATACAAACAAAACCGAAACTGAATTAAAGCATCACAGCTCAACAAATAAACCTGATAAACAGGAAAACCATGTATATATACACAAGTATTAGCTCTAAATTAATTCCAATATGGGCATATTCACTTAATAAATCTATACCACTGACTCTACTGTTTACCATTAGAGGCTCAATAAAGTTACAGATTTGAGGCTAATACAGTTAGCTGACTAGTTTGTTGCTAGCAAAACGATAATCAGGGATGAATGTGTGTTTTTTTTTTCTTTCTATTGTACATGCTTACATGCACAGAGATAAGCGATATAGTTTATCTACATTCATAAATCATTACGTTACATCCTGGTTATTAGATTTTTTGACTCTGCATGGCACACAAATAACTCTAAATACAGACAAAAGGACACCACAGAGATAAAACCAGTTGCAGCAAAAATCACAACACAGAAGGGAGAAAAATTGTGCCTGTTAAAAAGATTCTACTGTATAATTTCAAAGGAAATACTGTATGACTATAAATAGAAAAAAAAAAAAAGAATAAAAAAAGCAAGTTGTTGTGGTATTGAGGGAGTAAAACAAGGACATTCTGCTAGGTTATACTGGAACGAAACACACCACAATGCTGACATATTAGAATGATGTCATTAGAGCGAGAAAGAGATTGACGTTGAGATGTGGAACCTTGTCCCTGTTTTAGCATCATCACTAAACGAAATTACAGATGAAGATGTTGTGACACACAGGGACTTTGCTCTTATTTAGTCACACTGAATATTTTATGAATATCTCAGAATATGAGGTTGAGCTATTTATGTAAACAGGATATGAGAGCGTGTTGGATGTAACCTTAGCAATCCTATGGCAAGGTTGAAGACACAAACACACACAGATACAGGTATTTTCTTAGTGTGTTAAAAATTATCTGCACATCACTACTTTTCTCTCTCACACACACACACACACACACACGCACGCACACACACATGCACACACACACACACACGCACACACACGCACACACACACACACACACACACACACACACACACACACACACACACACACACAGAAATAGAAGTGGGTAAACATTTACACCAGCTCGTCTCTCGGAGTTCCTCAGTCTCAGTTCTTGTAATTAGTGCTGTTTGTGATTTTCTGCTCTTGAGCGAGATGAAACAGGACGAGCGTACTTCAGTTTCCATAGACACAGGCTTTTCACGGCATGTTCATGTTATTTAAAACATCAATTTAACATACAGGAGCAAACAGTCAAGGGCAGCTTTTAAATCCCCACTGTGTTTACTAAGTCTCCAGGTGATCTGTCCCTAATATATGATCAGTAAAATGATTCAAAAAGCACAGTACTCTGTAAGTCATATACAGGTTTTATCCAGACATATGATTGCTGAGTAATACCACTTGCTGATGTTTAAAGCTTGAGAAATTATTATACAGTGTGAAGATTCACATGTACAGTGAAGTTTATAATGTAAGCAAAGTTTAAAGATGAGAAGAGAAGAGAAAAAGAGAAATCATCACAACTTCTGACACAAAAGGAGGAAGTAAATAAATAAATCTATAAATAAAGTATACTTTTATCTATCTATCTATCTATCTATCTATCTATCTATCTATCTATCTATCTATCTATCTATCTATCTATCTATCTATCTATCTATCTATCTAGGTCTGTGTATTAATAGTTCCTTTGATTATGTAGAATTTGTTAGCAGTGTGTCATTTAACTCCTCTGTGTTTGAATCTCTATGAGGAAATTGGGCTCTTCAGGGGTTTTGGTACTGTTGATAGAATGGATATTATTGAAGAGAGTCAGTATTAGAATGTTGCATAACGTATAAAAATAAACACTGTGTATGTGTTTGTGTGTGTGGGTGTGTGTGTTTCTGAAACACAGCACCTGTTTTTTTTTATCCTAAATGGAGAGACGGTGGGATGAAAGTGTCGATCTGGTAAAAAGGTTGCACTCGTCCATCAGGACCATTTCGGTTACACCATCAGTACACACACACACACACACACACACACACACACACACACACACACACACACACACACATGTTCAGAGTGTATAAAGTGTGTATAAAAGGCCTTGGGGTCATTAAGGTCTTACAGGAACCTGTATATTCACTCCTGTGCATCATCATGCTAATGTTCACATACAGTATTCCACCTCACAAACCTCTTTTCTCTCCCGTTCTCTTACTCAATTCCCTTTCATTCTCTTTTTCCCTCACTCTCGCTCTCATCTCTATAGCACATTCTGTTCATCCTCAGTCTTTCTATTCTTTTAGTTTTCTCTCTCACTCTTTCTCTCAGTCACTTTAATCCTTCATCCATCCATCCATTGATGTATTATTCTTACATCTTTTCATACATATAGCCGTGCATACATACAACGATGTTTCTTTCTCCATCTGTCCATCCTTGCATCTGGATATCCATGCATTCATTGTCTGTATCAGTAATCTTGCTAATCAATAGTGAAAGAGAAATGGGTTTGGGTTAACCCCTTATCCAGGTTTAATCGATCCATCCACCAATCTGTCTGTCCTTTTGTCCATCTGATCTATTCATTTTCATCATATTATCATATTCCATCCCTTTTTTTTCTCTCATTTATTCACTGTATCACCACTGTACAATATTCTTGCTGCTTTCTCTCTGGTTGCATCTGTGAAAATTATATCCAGCAGTTTAACACACACACACACACACACACACACACACACACACACACACACACACACACACACACACACACACACACACACACCTCCTCTTATAGCTATGACCCCATGTGTCTCTCTAATAGAGAATCTGGCCCAGGTCCACCTCTGTGAGGCTGTGTCCTGATCAGAGGCTGCACACTTCCCCTGCGCCCTCACACACAACACCACTGACACTAATTATCACTCACAAGTGCAGCTGATAAAAGCTTGTCTTTTCTGCGGGGACATCGCTCTGTGTGTGTGTGCTCCCCTCAATACAACAAGGTAAAAATTTTAAACTCTTGATTCTGATCAATATTTATTCACCTCACAGTGCTGTTGAATTGCTGGATTGTAAGTGGTCAGAATCTGTTGATTCATTTTCAGTAACAGCAGCTCTGACATTTAATACAGACCCTC
Source organism: Silurus aristotelis (assembly GCF_946808225.1). Classification (NCBI taxonomy): domain Eukaryota; kingdom Metazoa; phylum Chordata; class Actinopteri; order Siluriformes; family Siluridae; genus Silurus; species Silurus aristotelis. The sequence continues at coordinate 13,298,748 of NC_139582.1, forward strand.
TACTAATAAAAAAATGTTTTGAAATCAAATAATGTGATGAAGTTTTCTTGAAGTGGCAAGAGGTTTCTGTAGCATTTTTGGAAGGAGTCTCCTGTGTCAGCTGTGTTTTACCAAGAACTTGTAAAGTCAAGTTCCCTTTCGGTAACTTAAGCGGTGTCACAGCGCTTTGTGAACGCTTCCATGTTGCCCACGCTCTGAATGTTGAGTGAAATCTGGCCAATGGCAAAGTCTGAAATCACTGGCGGGATGACCATGACCAGGAAGCTACAAAATGTGGTGACGACGCTATCTTCTATTTGTTTAGGCTAGCGCTTTGTGTGTAAATCTGTGCAGGCATGGGCTTTAAAAGCAAGCAGAATTTCCTCCTTCCCTCTGCTTCATTTTGGGGGGGGGTATACACAGCAGATGTCATTTGCTTAGAAGAGGAGCATGTTCAGTCGGCTCACGAGGGAGTTGACTGCTCGCATTGTAGCCGTATGGCTATGTGCACGCTCCGCTTGTGGCTAAGGCCGGATGTCTTAGGGTTCGCAAGCGGATCTAACAAAAAGCATGGAGATGGGCGCCTCACCTGCCGGGTCTAGCACTCGCTTACTGGGGAAAGCACGCCCTTTGACGGTTTCTTCCCCAAGCGCGAGCAGCACGGCGCTCTACATTCCTTCTTTCGAGGAGGGAGAGATTATGGAAGCTAGCGAGCCCACAGACTCCCCCCAGCCTGTGCTGTATGAGGAGCTCTTGGAGGTAGTGATGCAGGCCATGTCCAAGCTCGAGCTAGCTTGGCCAGAAGAGAAGTGGAAGCAGTGCACCCAGCAACCTGGATGAGCGCTTCCTGCACCCTGCATCACAGCCTCCACGTGGGGTCTGCCTTTTTTCCTAGATCTGAACACTGAGGTGTCCAAGTCCTGGAATTAGCCTGTATGCAGCCTTTCTCCTCACCCCACAAACCTCGCTGTATGCGAATGTCGTAGGAATAAGGGAGTGTGGCTATCGGATGATGCCACAGGTGGAAGAGACGCTAGCTAGCTATCTCTCCCTGGGTGTAGCGTAATTTCTTATGTTCCCAGCACTGCCCAGTAAGCTGTTGCGAGCCACTTCGGTTCTAGTGGGCAAGGCTTACATGGCAGCAGGTCAGACTGTAAGTTGCCTCCACACAATGTGTTTGTTGCAGGCATACCAGGCTGACCCACTGTGGGGGATGCACGAGGGATTCAGCTCTGGGGCTGATGATATTTAGGAGCTACATTGCGCTGCTGACCTAGCTTTTAGGGCTAGCTTTTAGGGCAAGGAAACGGCTAAGGCGGTGGGTTGTCCATGTCAGCCTTAGTAGCCACAGAAAAGTTTCTGTGGCTCACCCTGTAGGATATTTCCGACAGGGACAGGGCTTTTCTGCCGAACGCCCAGATAGCCCCTTCTAACTTGTTTGGCGATGCCATAGGTGTGGTCGTTGACAAGTATCAGCAGGCCAAGAAGCAGTCGGCCTTGTTCCAGCGGTATCTCCCTCAGTGCTCCAAAGGGGGGCTGCTCGGCGGGCACAGCCCCAACCCAGCAATTAAGCGTTGCCACCCGGACCCCTCCAGAGGGGCCCAAGGGCCCTTGGTGGTGCTTTAGGCCCAAGCCCATAGAGCCGATGGACCTAAGGGTTGTTCTCTCCAGCAAGCGGGCCGTGGCACGCAGGCCCTGACAAGCAGAGATTCTCAACCTTGGGAGGTTGGTGTACACCTCATCACACGGTGCCCATTCCTCCTTAGCAGCACCAGGTCAGGCTGTTAACCCTGCCACAGGATGTGCTTCATGGCACAACCACCTCCAGCGGGTGTCCCCCTTCACCTTCGCCTGGTCTCATAGCAGATGGACCCGCCGCCTCTCATGATGCTCCAACGGCTGCAGGGCACTGCTCCAGACACTCTGAATGGGCCAGAGACCAGACTCAAGAAGTTGGTTCCTTTAAGAGACTTCTTGGCCACCTGGTTTCCAGACGTGTCTTAGTGGGTCCTGCGTACGGTAGAGAAGGGCTTTTCTATTCAGGTCGGGTCCTTTTCTTCCCTTTTTAACGTGTCCCTCTCTGGTGGGTCCCGAGTAGGCTCTGGTACTGGAACAGGAAGTAATCACTTTCCTGAGGAAGTGGAAGAAGGCCATAGAAGATGGTCCCTCCTTTACTCAGAGAGTCTGGCTTCTACTTCCAGTACATCGGGGTTCCATAGAAGGATGGGGGGGTTGCATCCAATTCTAGATCTACCCACCTTGAACCACTCGCTTATGAGGCTTGGTTCAGAATGCTCACTCCTAAAAGGTCGTCTGTCAGATCCTGTCAGCGGACCGGCTTGTCACGATAGATCTATAGACGCATACTTTCACTTATTCATCCTTTCTGCTCACAGGAGGTCCCGGAGGTTTGCTTTTAGCAGTGATGCCTACCAATATCAGGTCCTCCCTTTTGGCCTAGCACTCTCACCCCGCACCTTTAAAAAATGCACAGATGCGGCTTTTAACCCCGCCCAGGCTTCGGGGAATCCACAGTAGGAACTATATCAACTTAACTAGGGTTAAGACTAAAACACCTAGAAAAGTGTGCTTTCTCCAGTACAAAGAACCACCTTTTAAGGCGTGGTGGGGGACTCGAAAGTTATGCAAGCACAGCTGTCTCCAGCTCGGATCTAAGCTATCCTCACGACAGTCAAGAAAGTGAGAGAAGGTCAGTCACTTACTGTGAAGCATTTCCAGAGGATGCTGGGATTTGTGGCAGCAGCATCCAGTGTAATTCCACTTGGTCTCCTGCACATGAGACGCCTCCAGTTCTGGCTCAGAGATAGAGGGTTCTCCTGCAAGGGCAATTCACCCCATACTTTTAAGGTCTCACAGCGAGCTCTCCGAGCCTTAGATATGTGTAAAGAACCTGTGTTCCTGTCTCATTGCCCCGTCCTGGGAGCTCCTTGTTGTTGCATACTGCTAATGATGGATGCATCCCTCACTGGGTGGGGAGCCATAATGTGTGGCCTCTACACCCAAGGTCGGTGGAACAAGCTCCATCTCACATTGTACAAACTGCCAGAAGGTGCTGGCCATGTTTTTGGCTCTGAAACACTTCCTCCCAGACCTGAGGGATCACCATGTGCTGAGCCATATAAACAGCACATCTGTGGTCTCTTACATCGACCACAAGGGGTTTTTCTGATCTCGCCCCTATACAAGCTGGCACAGCAGATCCTGTTGTGGTCCAATCGGAGAGCAGACACCCTTTCGAGGCAATGGCCGAGGCCCGGGGTAATTAAAGCTCCAAGGTTATAGAACTGAGATGGCGGAGATTTAACAGAGCACAGGTGGATCTGTTTGTGACTCAAGAGACTTTGCACTGTCCCCTAAGGTTCTCCCTCACTCACCCAGCCACCTTGGGGCTGGATGCCATGGTACAGACGTGGCCAAGGCTACACCTGTATGCCTTTTCCTATACCACGCTTGCTCCCGGGCGTTCTGTAGAGATTTTGCAGTCTGTCTCCTCCTGGTGACAGTTTGATGGCTGAGCAGACAATGGTACTTGGACCTGGTGTCTCTTCTCAAAGAACCTCCTGGGGAATTCCTCTTCCACGCAGGGGGTTGGGGGGCGGGGGGGGGGGGGTCACTCTGGTTCGGCGCGAGTTATAATGGGTTTTCCTGAGGGTCCCTTGCCACTGGACTCTCTACTTAGGTAGTGGAGACCATTCTCCAATCCAGACCTCCCTCTATGTGGAGGTTGTATGGCGCTAGAAGGTGCTTATTTTCTGCGTGGTGCGAACACCACTAATTGGACCCAGTTAACTGCCCGCTTGGTTTAGTGCTGGAGTTCCTCCAAGAACAATTTGCCGCAAGGTGGCTTCCTCATGACCTGTCAAGCTGCAGGCATTCTACCCTCCTCCCTTTCAGCTCCTGACCAGGAGAAACAAACCGACTGTGTCCAGTGTTAGCACAATATAGGCAGCAAGCAGACTCTCAGTAGGTGGATTGTGGATGCTATTTCATATGAGTCCTCTGGTCTTTTCGTCAATGCTCACTTCTCTCTGAGTGTGGCAGCCTCTAGAGCCTGGTCCACCCTGTTCCGCTGGAGTCCCACTTCAGGACATTTGCAACGATGCGTCCACCGTGCTGGCCATCGTCAGGTTCTTACCTTAACCTTAGAACCACTCCCAGCTTATCTGTCCGGTGCTCTGGATGTGCTCTCACACACTAAGCAAGTACTGGTCAGTGTGGCATCATTGGACACTCGTTCCCAAAGCGTTTAGATGCAGCTCGACTTTCTGAAAGGGATTGTCTCTAGGTAATGTATGTAACCTTAGTTCCCTGAGGGAACAAGACGCTGCATCTCTGAGCCACACTCCATGCATCCCTGCCGCGCTTCTCTTCTGATTTTTAGAGGCTAGCGTCGGCCTCACTGCATGCACATTTTGTAGCTTCCTGGTCGTGATGTTGTGCTTTGCCATTGTCCAGATTTCATACGTGATTCAGAGTGTGAGCAACGCAGAAGCATTCCCAAAGAGCTTCGACACAGCGTCTCATTCCCTTAGGGAACTAAGGTTACATACATTACCTACAGACGTTCTCCGCCACCTGGACACCAAGGAATCTGGTGCTCTTGACGATCTCCATGGAGGATCCATCGATGTTCAGTGAAGAATGGCTGCTCTGTGCACTCTTAAAGTCAACAACCATCTCTTTAGTTTTGTTAATTTTCAGAGACAGGATGTTAGCTCTACAAAATGATGTTAGCTGTTGCACCTCCTCTCTGTATGCTGACTTACAGTTCTTTCTAATGAGACCAACCCCAGTTGTGTCAACTGCGAACTTTAATGATGTGGTTTATGTTTGTATGATTGTGCATTGCTAAACAGTTGTGAGTCAGCAGATTGAAAAGCAGTGGACTGAAGACACAGCCCTGTGGGGCCCCAGTGCTTACTGCGGTGGTGCTGGAGATGCTTTTCCCAATGCAGAATGACTAAGGTCTCCCAGTCAGGAAGTCCAATATCCAGTTACAGAGTGAGATGTTCAGGTCCAGTAGGCTCAGCTTCTCAATCAGGCGCTGAAGGATGATTGTGTTAAATGCTGAACTGAAGTCTATTAACATAAGTATGTGTCCTTATTGTTCAGGTGGGTGAGAGTCAGATGGAGGGTTGTGGCAATGACATTGTCCATAAAATGGTTTGGACAATACACAAACTGCATGGGTTCCAGTTAGGGTAGTAGCTGGGTCTTGATGTGCCTCATGATGAGCCTCTCAAAGCACTTTATTACATTGGGTGTGAGTGCGAAGGTCTAATATTTATTGAGGCGGGCGACTGTAGACTTCTTCAGACGGGGATGGCGGTCGTTGTCTCGAGGAATGTAGAAACAATGGTGCTGCTCAAGGAGGTGTTGAAGATGTGAGTGAATACATCCGGTAGATGTACTTTACATTTTCTGGGCACTGTAAGACAGGTATGTTGTCTGACACAACAGGCTTCCATAGGTTATCTCTGCATAGAATTTTTCTCACTTAAGCTGTGGTTAAACAGAGCACCTGGTTGTAGGGGTTATGGTTGGGAGAGGTTTCAAGGAGAGGTGTTCTTTTTTGCCATTACATTGTTTTGCACCTCAAACTGTGCGAATAAGTTGTTCAGCACATCTGGGAGGGAGGCATTTTAGGCAAGTGAAGTTGGCAAGACAAAAAGCTTTTATTGTATTAACTTCAAGTTTGTTTGAATTTGAAAAAAGAGAGTGGTGAGGGAACAATTGATGATAGCTGCTGTAATATACAGTGAATGTAGATAGCAAGCAACATCTTTTGGTGCTGATTTATGAAAATAATCAACTTTAGGTAGGATTTAGAAACTTCACTTCTTCACACCAGGTTGTCACTGTATTTGATTTAAAGAGAATGACAGGGAGATTTGTAGTCCTTACATTGTGAGGATTCCATAAGAACAAAGGTCAGGACAGATTAAGCTTATATCTTAGGATTTATCATACGGATTGAAGTGCTTTGCGACGTAAGCACATTTCTGAAAATAAAAGCGTCTATCAGGCACTGGGTTTTATTTACCGATCATCTGTTTGAGCCAAGAAAGATAATGAGTCATTTTAGAGGCGATGGATGCTGGCAGTGCTAAATGTTGATACTGAAACCCGTTTGACAGTGTGTGTCTGTGTGTGTGTGTGTGTGTGTGTGTGTGTGTGTGTGTGTGTGTGTAAGAATCTGCTATTGGGAATTTCCTTTGCTCCATCTGCAGTCTCACTCTTAACATTATTATATATAATATATAAGATAATCTCTATGTTGTATTTAAATAATTAAAGCACTAACACAGTTAATTTACAATAATGACACTAATGACTACAGGTTATGCAGCAGGAAGACTTTAAATGATATAACATCTCATTTTAATCTCGGATGTGATTTATCTCCACATTAAACCTCTTCCTCACTCTAAAGTTTTTGCCATATGGAAGATAATAAATGCATAATTTATTCTGGAATATATATATATATATATATATATATATATATATATATATATATATATATATATATATATATATATATATATATATATATATATTTGCAAATAAAAAAGGCATCATATTATAATACTGGGCTGAAATGTTTTCTTTGTTGTGTACTAGACTTTGTGTTGCTGGACTATATCTCTTCACGTCAGTGTTTGGACAGGATTTATACATGTATACAGGATACAGGATTTCTTACCCCGCATGCACTGCACAAATATTTCATAGACCCACTAGGAATTCCATTTAGGATCAAAAAAGCTAGTGAATAAAAAGCCTAACAAGTACACTATATGGACAAAAGTTTTGGGAAGCCTTTTTTCCAGTCATATGTGGTTCATATGTGGTGGATATTATGAAGTTGGAATCACACAATAATACAGGATGTTTGTGGATGTTGTAGCATAAAATCTTGTCTTTACTTAAACTAGGAGACCCAAACCTGTTCCAGTATTGCAATGCCCGGTGCACAAAGTGATTGGATATGGTTTACATGCGTTGGAGTGGAAAATCTTAAGTAGTCTTTTATAGAGCTATGACCTCACCCCTACTAAACACCTTTGGGATAAATTGGAATGCTGACGGCACCCCAGGTCTCCCCACCTGACTTTACTAACACTATTATGGATGAATTAACATAGATCTCCACAAGTATACTCCAAAATATAGTGGAACATCCAGGAAGCGATAGATACACATGCCGTAGAGGTGGTGCTAGCTAGCTTCTGTTTGTTCAGGAAGCTCTCGGTATAAAAATGTAAAGGCAATAAAAAGGCAAGCAGGCTTTCAAGCTGTGTGTTCCTTCTTGCCCCCTCTTTATCAGAGCAATGCCATGAATATGTTCGTTTAAGAAATTTCAGGAGGCCAAGAAAAAGTCAACGGCGTTCCAGCGGTTTCTCCATCGCCGCTCTCATGGGGTTGCTCAGCAGGTGCAGGCTGAGTCCCAAGGTACTGATGGATCTGAGAACCGTCATCTTCAATAGAAGTGCTTTGGCCAAAAGATCCTGACAGCCATCAGCTTTATGGGGTCTCCACCACCGGGGCGCCCACAGGGAATTGTCTTTTTAATTCTGACAGTGCTTCAGGTCACAGCCATCTCCAGCATGTACCTTTCTTAGCCTCTGCCCAAGAATTTAGTGGATGGGGGGCTCACCACCCCTCAGAAGGCCCCTAGAGCTGTGCCAGGGCATAGCCTCAGCTCTAGGCACATCAGAGGTCAGTTTCAAGAAATGTATTTTCTTAAGAGACTATCTGGCAGCCTGGAAATGCCTGCTGGACGTGTCTCAGTGGGTTCTGTTCACTGTAGAGAGCGGCTATACAATTCAGTTCGGGTTTCATCCGCCTCGGTTAATGGGGTGTGCCCCTTTACTGCCTGGAGATGCTGCCTTCTAGCATTGACAACAAATCTCCTACATCAAACACCGGGGGGGGGGGGGGGGGGGTGTCCTGTGCTCTTGCCTCTTTTACATCTGGCACAACAGATTCACCTGTCTGCCAAAGGGAAGCTGATCTCACTGAGACCACTATACATCCCAGGGCGGTTGAATCAAAGAGCAGACACCCTTTCAAGGCAAGAAGATTTTAGAGACCACAAGTAAACCTGTTTGCAACTCAAGAGACATTACACTGTCCCCTCTGAATCTCATTTGCTCGCTCAGCTTCTCCTGGGCTGGATGCCATTGTACAGCTGTGGCCTCTAAAGGGGCATAGCTCTTAGCCACTTGTCTCTCGGGCAAGGTCATTCAGACCATTCTCTAATCCAGAGCTCCCTCCAAAAGGAGGTAGTATGCCGCAGTGTGGCCCCTATTCACTACATGGTGTTTAAGTCACCAGTTAGATGCAGTTAACTGTCTGGTTGACCCAGTGCTGAAATTTCTTCAAGAACAGTTCACCAAAGGGTTGTCTTCTTGCACCCTAAAGGTTTACGTGTCTGTGAGGAAGCTTAACCAGGTGTGTCTGGTGCAAACAGGAATGTCAAAAGAACTGCTGTGTGGAGAAAACTGGACCAGCTGTTTGTTTGCTACGGTCCGTATAAAAAGGGTTTTCTGCTAATGAGCAGACCCTCAGTAGGTAGATTGTGGATGACATCCACTCCTCTTATGAGTCCTCTGGTCTCCCCGCTCCTTTCGGGGTCAGATCGCATTTCACTCGCAGTGTGGCGGCCTCTAAGGCATTGTCCTCTGGGTTATCTCTCCAAGTCTTTTGCAACGCTGTGGGATGGTTGACCCGCTTACCTTTATCAGGTTCTACAGCCTAGACCTTAGTGCCTCTCCTGGCCCTCTGTCCTACGACCTAGCTGTGCCCATCCACACTAGGCAGGAATTCGTCAGTCTGGTGATATTGGACACTTTTATAGCTCCCTGGTCGGGACGTCACCCCACCAGTGACCTCGCGTTTTTTTATTGGACCAATTACACACGTGATTCAGAGCACGGAAACACGGAAGAGTTCCCAAAGCGTTGCTGATGCAGTGTTTCGTTCCCTTACAGAACCAGGGTTACAAACATAACCTAGAGACATTCTCAGGCTACACTGCATAATTAAAAAAAGAATTGTTTATTCCAAATATCATTTATAATAAATTCTTCTGATTTCTTTTTTCATATCTCTTAAATATTTTTGGCTGCTTTAAAAACCCACTTAGCCACTTATGCTCTCATGGTATAGAGTCTTCTGAGCTTATGTGCTGTTGAGACAAAATAAAATTCAATTATCAGTTTTATACTCTAAAAGGCTCAAAACATCACCATAACCCTGACTAGAATAAAATGCGTACTAAAATGAATGGATGAGCATAACACATTAAATCTCTCCATTATGTTGCTAATTTGATTCTTTTTTTTACCATACAAAAACAAGCACTTTTTTTTTTTGTATTGGATTGTATTGTTTTCTCTATGGTCACTATTTTTGTATGTAAAATTCTTTTCACTTGAACTAGGTGACCCTAAGCTTTTTCAATGCCCCAACACCTTTGGAATTAATTGCATTGCTGGAGACACACCAGGGCTCCTGCATCAGTACCTGACTTTACCTACACCTTTGTGGCTGAATAAGCATACATCTCTTTAAACACACTTTAAAATCTAGTGGACCATCTTCCCAGAAGAGATGAGGTTATTTTAACAGCAAATAGGGACAAAATGAGAAATGAGATGTTCAAAAAACACATGAATCTTATAGTCCACACACTTTCTTTTTCCCAATAATGTATGTTAAATAATAGTGATTTTTTTTTTACATTTTACATTGTGTAAGCATAACTAAATAAATATAAGAAATTCAAGCCTATTTCTTATATTTATTTAACAGTGCTTACGCAGGGTGGAATAGTAAAAACTTGCTTTAAAATAAATTTCAAACAAAAAGCTATTGTCATCTGAATGTGATTTTAATTGAAATGTTCAAGAATTGCTTAATAAATATATTTACAACACAATCTTGCAATGAGAAATTAAACTGTATATTCAGATTTCACTATTTTCTGATAGCATTATTCTTATTTTTATTCTTATTCTTATTAATATTATTTGTTCTGATTTCTAGCTATTTAATTTGCTAGATTTTTTTGATCTCTCCATCAATACTGCATTGCGTTAAGGAATAAAGATTTTAATTATAATCGACGGCTATTCAAGATTTGTGCTTTTATTTTTCTAAATTGAGCAACTCAGCTGTGGAATGTAATAGATTTTAAATGTTAAGTAGGCCTTAGTGACTATTTCTATCCTCATTTTCAGTGAATGAATAGCTACAAGTGTTAATAAACAACAGAAATTCAATCAGCACACACTGACCGTGCCATGGTTTATATCCTGCTGTTAATGACGCCACTCCTGAGCACCTGTCTCTTATCCACCAATGCTGCTGTTTTACTTGATTACTTAGTGTAGGAAAACAAATCACTGGTAGACCAGTTTCCTTTATTGTGCCTAATTGTGAAGAAATATGAACAACAATGTGCCAAATTACTCGGCCTAATTAGGGAAAGGAGAATGGGGTAATCTATTTAGTCTTTATAAGGCTTCATTCAGAGAGAAAAGTGGAGAGAAAAATATTACCCAGAAAATTCAATCTGAGTTTAAATCACCAGCTCTAGCAGGAAAAAGTATTTTTGATTTATTTATTTTGTCCAGTGTTCCAGGGAAGCAAAGATTAATGAAAGTTTTTTAATTAGCGATTTTGTCCCTTCTGTCCAATGAACAGTTCTGTAGACCAATAAATATTAAAAAACCTTCAAATTTTCTGATTTAAGGCACTTTTGTGATTAAATATATTGACAACTAATAAAATGTTAATATATGAACCCTTAAAATCTCCATTGTAATTGGTAGATATAAAATGTAGTTAAAATTTTAACACAGTACTAAGTTATGTTTTCATTTCCATTTTTCAGTTGTTGCTGTATTATGTTATTGTTATGTTATGATATATAATGTTTCATCATGAACAATATTGTTTCTTGCTGATTTTTATTTTATTTTATTATTTATTTATTTTTTTAATAACATTTAAATGCAATTCTGTAAAATATAGCATTAGGCATTTGGTTACTTTACAGTAAAACACTTAAACTCTGGATTCTGAGAATCCATTCTCAGAAAACTATAATGAGGCATAAAACATAGTAAAAGTGAATTTTTTTCTGATAAGATCAGAAAAAAAAAGTACACAAGATTTTCTGTAAGGAGATGTTTATTTAACATTTATGAAAGGAGCCTCTAGTTTTAGCATCAGAAATAAATATGTATTGTAGATAAACTGGTAGAAACATGGTGTGGGTACTAACAACCTGGAAAAGTGATCAAATATTCATGATGGTGTACCTGAGCTCAAGAGAACTCTGGACAGTCCTGCTTGCCATTAATGATGAGTGTCATCTCTGTAAATGAGAGTGATTGATGAACCAGATTAGATCAGATGGAGTCCGATAATGAGATTTGTTATGAGGATAGACAATGTACCAGGGCCTAATTTGTGTGTAGGTCAATTAAATATGACAGACATCAAGTAAACGTGGAATTACAAAGCCAGTACACTTGGCTTGTTTATGTTGTTTATAGTGATGCTGGAACCACCATTTGTTTCACAATGTATAGCTTTAGCACAAGAAATAATATGCTATGAATTCAAACATTTTATTACCTATGTTGAAATATGAGAAGTCAAATAATGTTATTATGTATATGTCTGAAGATGTTGAATAATAATTAAAGTATCTTAATGGATTTTATGTCAGATAAACAATTACATTTCAACATTTATTATTAAAATATATATTATCAGTGTAACAGTACGCTAAATTCACGGTTTGGTACATACCTCGGTTTTTAGTCATGGTTCGGTACAAGTTCGGTAAAGTTAGAGGGAAGAAATGCAAAACATAAAATTGCTTGTTGTTTTTTATGAACACATTTTAATATAATTAACATTTCTAAACATCGAGTTTACTTTTTTAAATAATTGTAAATAAAATGGATGTTTGAATAATTAATATATAAAATAATATTTTATAAAAAAAAAATCAAATAGCATTAACAAATTAATGCAACACACTTTTTTATTATATTCATTAAATTTAATTCAATTGGCACAAATTAAATTGATTGAACTAATTTAAATGAATGGAATATGAAAGTTTACATTTGTTAGACTTTATTTGGGTAATACAGATGTATGTGTATGTGTGTGCTATACATTTAATATGTAATATTACATTTTCTAAAAATATGATCTACTTAACTGTTCCACCTATTTCACTATACTTTAACAAATATCTGTATTCCTTTCATTCTTCATTCATTCACTCCCTCAATATGCAGAATTGTCAGGATTTTCTCCTTTTAAAAGAAATTATTTAAGCTGGTCATAAAACGCTAAAGAATCCATATCGCTATGGATTCTTTACGGAATTATTTACGGATTTAGTTGCCACAGTCACATTGCACTAAATCTAGTTTATTTTATATACTCCTGGCATTGTTGTGTATGTTTTGAAGTTTATAAATAATAATAATAAAAACTCAATTAGGCAGAGTCTAAACAAACTTGTGGTCCGCCATTTAATATGAACTCAGATGTTAACTACTGTATGTTTGATGAAAAGTTTCGGTTCAAATACGTATATATATATATATATATATATATATATATATATATATATATATATATATATATATATATATATATATATATATATATATAAAAACACACACACAACATAAACAGAACATGTCAAAACATGACAAGTTTAGGGTGAACTCTGCAATTGAAACACCAGTAACTTGGAGGAAATTCTATTAACACCTTTGAATATGTTTTTTCACACAAATTACTGTTGTTTATCAAGTAAACAAAAAATTTAAAACTGGTGTAAAGCATACAGATTAGCAATTAACATACCATAAACAACATTATACTGCTAAACACAAAAAAACAATGCATTTCTAAAGATTTTAAGACATCCCTCAAAGTTTCTAAAAATATTTCAGCTTATCCTTGAGATGCAATCTAAGTTTCTCCACAGCATGGGTAAAGGTCAGTTGGTTTCAGACAAACATATCATTAATCTTTTTATAGATGTGTGTATATTTCAAACAATAATAGCAGTTATACACCAATTTCTGGTGATTGATGTGTTATAATTGTTATAATCTCTCACACAATAAAAAAGTTGACACCGTAGGCTTGATATTTGGAGAAGGCAGTTTTCTAAAGCATAAGATGAAGGATTTATCGTTGATAAGAATGATTACGAGAGCTAAGACTCATAGAAAAAGACAGTTTACCGAGAACAAGACTCACCAGAACCTTTAAAGATGTATATCTTAATTATACTTTCAGGTGTGCTGTCAAAGAGGAACAGTGAGTGTAAACATCTTGGTGTGTAATCTCTCTGAAATTACATTATGATGCAAAACTGCCTCCTGATTTGGAAAGTTATTATCCGGTTTCATGGGTTAAGAATAAAACACAATCAAATTCAGATCACTGCAATTAACCAATGGTTACAGTTTTTATTTATAATTTGCATACATTTGATCCACATGTATTTATATGTAATGTCATGGGATGTTTGGACACTATAGCAATTATAAACAGTCAAAACCTTGAAGGAAACATGAAGCACAATAAACAACTATTGAAGCTTAAGCTTTGACTTACACTGATAACTCCTTCCAGAAATCTAAATTTCTACGTTAGGAAATAATAATAAAAAAATTTTTATTTAATGTAATTGGCCATTGTGAATGAATTGCTCTTATGAGCGCATTGATAAAACGATACCTTCTGCCCCATTAGAATGAAGAAGTCAGCAGCTCTATGGTGTATAAAACCTAAAAGCTAAGGATGATAACTGGGTGTTTGGAGGTGATGTGCTGTAGGAGGAGATCTGAGGTGAAAGTACACAGCTCAAATCAGTAGACAGGCTTTCAAAAGTTTGCTAACACATTCTGTTTGGTCTGTCTCTTGTTCCCTCGGTGTGTGCGTGTTGATCAGGTCGCTTTGACTTTGATGTCCCATCAATGGTTCCTGCAGGCCCTCTGGTCTTATAAATGTTCGAAACAGGAGAGAATTGAATTGATAGCAGTAGACAGGAGAAAAGAGGGGTGGAAAATAGTCCAGTCTTGCTTTTTGTGCACTTCCAAGGATCTATCTGTAAAAACAAAAAGTGCTTTTACTCTGAATCAGTGAGGAATTTAGTTTTTTGCCTTATTTGCTATTTGGTTTGGTTTGGTTTTACAAGTTAAGCATGTTATTTAATTAACCAACATATATAATCTTTGAGTTTAGGGTTTAAAAATTTTACTGATTGTATGGCAATATCGTGATGGCAGAGGTGGCCTTAGAGACCACAAGCTTGTGAAGCACGCCTCTTGGCCTCTTTTCTTCCCCTTTGTGATGAGAGTCTTCAGCTCCGCCTCTTTTCTTCTGAGGATGTGTTCACACTGCAAACCAGAGTTTGAGGAGCGTATAGTGGTTCTGACTCGTGCCGCTGCAAAGCAAAATCTAGCTTTACCAGCCGATGAGCAGAAAGCTGACTCATCCAGTCAGCTCAACGAACGCTTTCTGCAACCTAGGTCACAAACTCCGCATCAGGGTTTTACATTTTTCCCGGAACCGCACAACGAAGTGTTTGTCCTACCTCTTTGATTATAAGTCTGAGTTGTATTTCAACATTTTGGGACTGAGAGAGTGTGGTTATAGGTTGGTGCCCTGGGTTGAAGAGATGCTAGCCATCTATCTTAAGACCCCGACGCTGAGCACCAAGCTTCATTGCAGCACTCTACTTGAAGTCAGCATTCTTCCCAGGTTTTCGAAATAAAGCAGCAGAATGCCATTTCAAGACAAGGGCTGAGACTCGGGGAATGGCAGCTCCACCCTCAAGTGTTAGATCAGATCTGGGAGAGATTTGGCAGGGCTCAAGTAGACTTGATCTTTTCTCTCAGGCACAATAGTTTACCCCCGCCCACAGTTGTGGAGACTGTGGTTGTGGCCCCTGAGGGGGCAGAGCTCTGATTCTCCAGTCACCATATGGAGGTCTCACAGTTTAAACTGTGTTCCTCCTGGCTATTTTCAGAGTTATATGTCAGAGTTATACTCCAGGTATGGCCAGTGCCTTAATGTACCGTAGAATGGGGTATGTTCCCAAGGTGCCCTCGGTCATCCCACAACCTGTCACGATCATCCAATCATTCTATCCTCCTCCTTTTCATGCCCCAGACCAGAAGAAGCTGAACCAGCTGTGTCCGGTGCAAGCACTGGACATTTACACCCACAGGAGTCCTTGAAGGAAGTTAGAACAACTACTCATCTGCTACAGCCCTCCGAGGAGAGACCTCCCTGCAAACTAGCAGACGCTTAGCAGATAGATTAGCAGATGCTATTGCATCCTCCTATGAGTCCTCTGGTGGCCTCGCTCCTTTCAGGGTCAGAGTGCACTTAACCTGGAGTGTGGTAGCCTCTAAGGCTTGGTCCTCTAGGGTTTCCCTCCAGGATATCTGCAACGCTGAGGGCTTGTCTACCCAACTGACCTTTGTCAAGTTTTATAACCTTGACTTCAGTGTCACTCCTGGCCCCTCTGTTCTTTGACCTAGCTGTGTTCTTACACACTAGCAGGGACTGGTCAGTCTGGTGGTATTGGACACTCGTTCCCAAAGCGTTTTGATGCAGCTAGAGTTCCTGAAACGGAACGTCTCTAGGTTACGTATATGTAAACCTGGTTCCCTAAGGGAATGAGACACTACATCTGCGGGCCACACTGCCGGCATCCCTGCAGCCCTTTCTTCTCCTTTCAGAGGCTAGCGCTGGTTTCACTTCATGTACTTTTATAGCTTCCTGATTGTGACATCACCCCGCCGGTCAAAACCAGGAACTGCAATATTACAATCAATATCTTTTTATTGGAGATTAAATTTACATTCCATAACTTTGATAAAATATTGCAAAGTATCAGTTATGTCTAAAACAAACATTAGCTAATAACAGTAAAAAATAAAAATTGTGACTGACAGATTTATTAATTATATAAATACAGTAACTGTGTGTGCTAGATCTAATAGTTATTTTCTATTACCTTTAGAAAATAATATTTCTGCAGCATTACTTCTCTGACCTTTGACTCAGTTTATCACTCAGACACACACGCACACACATGCACACACACACTCAAACACCATGTTCCTCACTAAAAACACACCAGGGTTCTGTTTAAACAGTTAAGTCAGGGTTAGGGCAGAAGAGACAATGTGTATGTTAAATGCACCAATTGACATAACTGCTTTATTATCTGATTCCCTTAGTGTGTAAGTGAAGCCTCAGCAGATCTCCAGCCTGTCTGCTCAGACAGAATGTGCTATCTGTCTGTTTGAGAAATAGACGTGTTTTAGGTGTCCGTTTGAGCCTCATGTTTCAAATCTGCCTCTCTCAAAACTATCGATTTCCTGATGCAAGTGAAAGCTAACCCCCCATCAGATCAGGTCGTTAATCCAATAACAGCCAGATGTTTTTAAAAGATGTGTTTTGTTCCTCAGTTTGTTTATTTATTTATTTATTTATTTATTTATGTAATGTGATAAAAAAAAAAAATCTAAACAAGGGTAGACAATTTAAATACACTATATGGACAAAAGTATTGGGACACCTAACATTACAAGCCACATGTGGTTCTTCTCAAAATTCTTAACCTTAAATTTATATGCACAATGGTACAGGATGTATTTGGGTGTAGAATTACATTTTTGTTTCACTTCTACTAGGAGATCCAAACCTCTTCCAGCATGACAATGTTCCTATATACAAAGCCAGCTCCAAGAATATACAGTGGTCTCCCAGAAGTCAGAAAATCCGAGAATTTGGACACAGCCCATATGGTACCTTAGTGAATCCATCTAGACCCGGGGTCACCAATTTTTAGTTTTTAAATCTGTCATGGATACACCAAGAGTCGGAAACCAGAGTATGGTTACACATCTTGTTTTTATTTAGTCTGAAATATACAAGGCAAAGGCTTGAGGAGAAGTACGAACCGGAAAGCGGGTGGAATCTGTAATGCAGGTATAATCCGTAATATGGGTAGAATCCGTAATGTGGATAGTCCAGGGATGATCGCCAGTGTGAACCGTTAAAGGCAAACCTATCTTGAGCACTTCCTTCGAAGCGGAGCCAGGAAGTACGGGAAATACTAGTGGTACGAAGTCCAGTAGATCTCTCATGTCCAGTAGTTTAAACCAGGAAACACCCAGGATCTAAAAGCTGGTCCAATCCCTCCATCATCACACTTCTTCTCTCTACAGATCTCACCTTTCGCACCACGACACTTTAAACTCTGGACTTGCACAGCAAAGTTCACTTTATATTTATTTATTTATTTTATACCACACCATTCTGCACACGGACACTTTATGGACACTTTACACCACACCATACCGCACACGGACACTTACGGACCCTTAGACCACACCATACCGCACACGGACACTTTATGGACACTTTACACCACACCATACCACACACAGACACTTACGGAATTGTCTATTGTTTACACTTTGTTACACATTGTTTACTGTTTCACTGTCTACTGCCATAAGAATTTTTTTGTATATACATTTTTCTCTTTGTTTTACATACATATCTTTTATATATCCTTTATATCTTATATTCTTATATTTTATTTTATATAGTTTTTATACTTTATTTATCTGCTTCTTTTCTTTTTCCACATCCTATTCCTCTCATGCCGGACGGTCGTATAAAGCATTTCACTGCATGTCGTACCCTGTATGTATGTGTATGTGATGAATTAAAATTTGATTTAATTTGATTTCGATGGCAACGAGTAGATCCGACCATGAGTGAGATGAAATCGGACCTTATAAAGAGAAAAGATAATGGGGAAAAGATGTAGGTTAGATGACTAGATATAGATAAATATAATTAATTATTAATAATAACATATAATTAGATGTAAATTGAGCAAATTAGTTATTTTAGAACTGTGTATCAAACTGGTAGCCCTTCACATTAATCGGTACCCAAGAAGTAGCTCTCAGTTTCAAAGAGGTTGGTCACCCTTGATCTAGACATTGTCACTTTTATACAATAATGTGTTTTAATTATTATTTTTTATTTGTTAGTGAAAACATAGTTTAAAATGTTAATCCTAACGTTCCTGAACATTGGGTCCCACTGCGGATTCGAAGATAATCGGCAACTTGCTGTTAGTTAATTATAAGGAGTTGACTGTATGCTTTTCATGTGTTAGAGTGGAAGATTTTGAGTGTCCTGCAATAGAGCTCAACCTTATCGAACATCTTTGGTATGAATTGGAAAGTTGACTGCACCCCAGGCCTCCCCGCAACAGTTACATCAATACCTGACTTTACTATCACCCTTGTGGCTGAATAAGCACAAATCTCTACAGGCACACTTCAAAATTTTAGTGGAACATGTTCCCAGAAAAGTAAAAGTTATTGTAACAGCAAATAGGGACTAAAACTTTTTAGTATCTACAGATATTTATTTATTTGTTAATCAATGAAATCACTGCTAAAACTTTACTCAAGTATCAGAGGCTTGCCCTTGGTAATCCAGAGAATTATGGAAACATTTCCTCAAACTCGTCTCTACTACTTCCTCCATCTCATGTTGTTTAATTAGCGGCATTTTTGTTCCTGTTGTTTAGTAAGACAAGAGAGATTCTGGTTTCCATGGACACAGCCTTGTGGAGATGGGAAACATCTTTTTATCATTCATAGCCATATTATCTCCAAATCATCATCGTAATCAGTGTCACACAATATCTGACGTCTGAGTGCACAAGCAAAAAGCATTAGTTAACAAAAACAAGTTTAGCAAAATTGCTGTTAGAGCCTGTAATCGGTCGTGTGTGCAAGCTTTCATTTATGGAAGTCTTCAGTGTCAGTGTGGCGTTAAAAGCTGCATTCTTTTAAATGTATATACTTCAAAAGACACAATAAAGAGAGGAATTTTTTAGAGGAATTGACTGTTTATAGCTGCTAGAAAGCTGTGGCAGGCCGTCAGGTCCAGCAAGGCCTTATCTGCTAGCCTAAACACTATCAGAATCACTGACTTACATTTTAAAATATTTTTGTCCATGAATATGTATTATCGAGCTCGTGACCTCGAGGCCATCTAGCAGGCACTAGTCAGAGTTTGCAAACCACATCTGTAGTGAACTGCACAAGCTCAAATATATTCGTATAAAAATTTATAGGCAGTTTTTTTTATTATTATTATTATTATTATTATTATTATTATTATTATTATTATTATTATTATTAATATTAATATTGTTATTATTCCACAATACTAAAAGAGGAAAATAAATTTATTTGGTTGCAGATATACTTTAAACACTGGACTTTTTCAATGAAAGCGGGACTTGTGAGAAAAGATCTGCGAAATCATTTCAAACAGTTTTTAATTTTTTTTCGGTAACCATTTATGCGTTTGTGTATTCTTTTCCATAGAATTTGGATAAGAGTCCATACATTAACTAAATTTCAAATACCCAATGCACAAAAATGCATGGGAAAACTGGAGTCATTTTATGAGGTAAATACTGATGCTTTTGTTAGAGATGGTGTATGCAGGTACTGCAGCTGTGGCTGCAGTGAAATGAGACTTGTTGAATTGGGTTTATTGGGTTTCATGCTATGGTAATGCCATTCATTCTCATTGTATGAGATCCTGTCTGTGATGCAGCGTTCTGTTGTCCTGAATTTCTCTATAATATTGATGGTTTCCATAGCAGTTATCATCATAATGATGATATAAAGAAGTGGATTGATTCAGGTAGGACACCAATAAAGGCCAAGGTGTGAAATGCATGGCCCACCACTGAGAACTGCATCTAACTTGTTTTATTGATGGTCCACAACATAACTATATACGGATCAATAAAAAGTATGATTCATTATATAAGATAAATTACCCAACTTATGATCTAGTTAAATAATAGTAATTATATCCATTGTACAACTTGATGTTCAGTAATGCAGTCTTGCACATAAGTTGTTATAGCACCTGCTTTATTTCTTCACACACTGCAGAAGATAACAAGCTTCTCATAAACATCAGTGTACCTGCGCAATCACCACGGATCAACACCACAAACCAGAGGAGGCAAGACTGACACCGATATGAGCTGGTCTTGTGTAAATGTGTGTGTATTTGTGTGCGTGTGTGTGTGTGTGTGTGTGTGTGTGTGTGTGTGTGTGTGTGTGTGTGTGTGTGTGTGTGTGTGTGTGTGTGTGTGCGTGTGTGTGTGTGTCTGCTCTTTAGAGCAGCAAGACAGGCTTCTGGAATCTATTACAAACCCTATTAAAGGATCTCATGCTGTCAATCACAAACCATCTAAGAGCAGGAGATAGTGGCCTCAGCGAAACATGACCAGACCAGAGAATGTGTGTGTGTGTGTGTGTGTGTGTGTGTGTGTGTGTGTGTGTGTGTGTGTGTGTGTGTGTGTGTGTGTGTGTGTGTGTGTGTGTGTGAGTGAGTGTGTGTTCAGGCATAGCATGAGTGTGTGAATGAGCGTGAATAAACAGCTTCAGTTTCTGTAATATTTACGCTGTACGTTGAAGCAGGTTTTAATCAGAAACTCTTACATCCAGCATTAAATCCAAAAACCAGGGAGTGTAAAATCGTTTCACTTACAAAAAAACTGCCAATAAATAAATAAATGAATAAACAATCAAGCAAATAAATACATATGGACAATATGGAGGAAAATTACCACTTTCATAAAATGCAGGGGGAAAAAAACGGGTTATTTATATATATATATATATATATATATATATATATATATATATATATATATATATATATATATATATATATATATATATGTATATATATGAATATGATTATGTGAAAGGGAAAGTTTATAGGACTGTGGTGAGACCTGCAATGTTGTATGGATTAGAGACAGTGGCATTGAGTAAAAAGACAGGAAACAGAGCTGAAGATGTTGAGATTTTCGTTGGTAGTGACGACGATGGACAAGATTAGAAATTAGTTTATTAGAGGACGTTTTAGAGACAAGGTGAGGGAGGCGAGATTGAGATGTTTTGGACATGTGCAGAGGAATTCTGAGGATTGAGCCACCAGAAAGGAGGAAAAGAGGAAGACCAAGAAGGAGGTTCATGGATGTGGTGATGGAGGACATGCAGGTGGTTGGGTTGAAAGAGTCAAATGTAGAGGACAGGGGGGTATAGGGACGGATCATCCGCTGTGGGGCCGTTAATGGGAGCCAAAAGAAAAAGATATATATGTACGTAAATAACACACACATTTGTTTTACAGTCAGAGGCACGAATTACAATGATTATAGCTTTACTTCAAATTTTTGAAAGGGGTATGTGTGTGTGTGTGTGTGTGTGTGTGTGTGTGCGTGTGCGTGTGTGTGTGTGTGCGCGTGCGCATGTGCGTCTGCGTGTGGACAGATGCAGAGAGCTCGATTTTACAGAAAGTGTCTCAATCTAAAACCTTAAAGAAAATAAAATGACCCAGGGTGCTAAATTCCCTTCGCTGTGCTTCAGTAGTAAAGGTAAAGTATGTGTAAAGTATGCATACATTTGTTTATTTATGTTTTATTATTGATATTGATATTGTAATATTAAAGTTACAAAGTCACATTTTTTTTTTTTTATATTAGTTTTAACTACAATTCTATATTTTTCTCTTTTATTTATTTATTTTTATTTTTTACAGCTAAAGCAAGAACATTTAAACAAAAGCATATTTTATTTACAAATTCAGCTTTTATTATACTTTTTCTTAGTTATTATACAAGGGTATACTGTAGGCAAACTGAAGCTTGTCATGATAATAATATCAGATATTTGGACAGACAGACAAGCAAGCTAGGAAACAAGCAAGCAAAGAGTTAATTCTTGATTCAATCTAATTTAATTCAAACTAAAAGAACTCTAACTGCTTTTTTATTACTTTTTTTTTTTTGTTGCACTGTTCTAATCCATCTCCTTACAGAAGTTTTTCTGAAGAACTTAAATGGATTTGTTAGATTAATGAGCAGTAAATCACTCATCATGATTGTGTGTTCAATTTTACAGTGAAGTCTCATCATTCAGAGCTAACAGCGCTATCGTTCTTTATTATGTTACCTTTTATTTAATCACACATTACTGACCCATTCTAAAGTCAAGCTGCCGGAGTAAAAGCAGCAATATCACATAAAGTGACTTAATCCAGGGCGTTCACACACTGAAAAAAAGTGTCAGGTTTTAGTCAGCTGGGTGCTCCAGTCTCCAGCAACCACCACTGTCTAGGTCTGGATCACATATCACTAATCACGAAGGCTGGCTCGTGTGGATCGGACCACACGAGCCAGCCTTCACTCACCACATGCAGCTAAAAACCTTAACTGCCCATGAACCTGTCACTTGTTCACCACTGTTCCTTCCTTGGAACATTTTGATAGATACTGAGCTTTTGGAGAAGGCTTAAGAACGCACATTGCACTACTGAGACATCACAGCCACATGCACAGGGGATGGTGTGAATAGGTTCACTAATATAAAATGGACACTAAAAAAAAAAAATTCCAAAACCTTCTTACTTGATTATGAGAGGTATGCATTAGCAGTGTCAGAAAGTTCAAATTCGAATGTTATTTGTCACATACACATTCTTACAAAGTACGACATGTAGTGAAATGCTTTTAAAGATTCTTGCATATCCAAATCTCTCTTTTCATTATCATGTGAGTTTTTCATTTACAAAACAACAAAAGCTTTATAAATGAATCTTTAATTAAAAACATTATCTTATGTTACTGTATATGTATCAGAGTTAGTACAACATGAGCATTTTATCAAGTTGGAGATGGAGTTGGGCATTAAGTCTCTGTTTAGAGACCGGAAATGTTCTAAAACAAAGACTCTTGATAAAGGTTTCCTTTGGAGAAGCATGAGGCATGATGCATCGAACTGAACTATGCTTGAGGCACCAAAAAAGCCTGCTCTGAAAAATGTTGAGTTTGTGGTGTGGTTGTAGATAACCATTGGCACATTAAACCTGATTCAGAAACTACAGTAACCCGTGGTGATAAAAGTTAACTTGCCATATAGAAAAATAGGAAAATGACTAAATTCTATAATCTTTTTTTTTAAATATAAATAATGATTATTTTATTGAAAGCTTTATTAATTTGCTACAATAAGTGACATTTTCCTTAGTGGCAATTTCCTCAGTTCACTTTTTGATTGTCTCAGGCAGAATAAAACATGGCTCACACTTTGATTTTCTATCTGTTCTCTAGAATGACATTGAAAAGGAAGTCAAAGTGTTTACCTGCAGCACGATTAGCTCTTTAAAACAACAATTTTTACTCTCTAACACCAAAGACAGGTTGATACTATGATTTCATCTGCATGTAAATATAAAGACATTGTAAAGTTTCCTTCACAGCAAACTTTGTTATTTATAGATTTATATCTATTTCTATTTTTGTGTATATAAAAAACATCATCATCGTGTGTGCGCGTGTGTGTGCGCGCGTGTGTGTGTGTGCATAGGTGTGTGTGTGTGCGTGTGTGTGTGTGTGCGCGTGTGTGTGTGCATAGGTGTGTGTGTGTGTGTGTGTGTATGTGTGTGTGTGTGTGAATGTGTTTAAATATAAAATGTTCTAAAGATATTTTCTACTTAACTGTTGTACTTATTTCAGCATACTTAATGTCTTCAGCTTAACAAATGCCTTCATTCCTTCCATCCCTCATTCATTCACCCCTTTAATACGCGGAATTGTCAGGATTTTCTCCTTCTTAGAGACATTCTTGAAGCTGTACAGAAAACGCTAAACAATCTATAATGATACACTGTTGTAAAAACGGCAGTGATTTCGCTTTTGTGCAAAAGAAATTATGAGTTTTACAACAAATTACAAATGTGGAATGGATGCATGTGCATAATGATCCTTTTCATAGACAGTGTATACAATATCTCCTTCATTGTACCCATTGCATTTAATCCCTTTTCTGTGTACTGTTTATATTCATATTTATTATTATTAATAATAATAATAATAATAATAATAATAATAATAATAATAATAATAATAATAATAATAATAAAGAAACAGTGACACTGCACTGGTACACATGTGCACGGATTCGAAAGTCCTGTACCGAAACGGTTCAGTACAAATAAGTGTACCATTACACCCTTTATATGTACAATATATATCACATGACGCTGAAAATATTGACAATATATTAATTATCATTATTATATTATATACAATTATCTCATTATATACTCTATATATTATAATATTTTTTATAAATTATAATGAATTATAATAAATTGCGCTAATATTACAGAAGAAAAGAGAGGGAAATGAAGAAAGTAAACATTATGATAATAAGTTTGTAGGTACATTTTAAGTAGGTTTTCTGATTACATTTAAATGTCAAATAATTATTTTAACTCTTTAATAAAGTAACAATTAAAAAGGTTTACAGGGAATGTATGCACTATAATCAGGCAAAAAGTGTAAATAAATATATTTAAGCTGTTGATAATATGTGCTGAAATTCAAATAAAAAAAAAATTAATAATAATTCTAAAGGTTTATATAAAGACTAACTGTGTGTAAAAGTCTGTATTTGTTAATACGTGTTAAATAATGAAATAAATGTTCTAGTTGTAGACCCTGATTGTGAAGTTGCTGATGTTCTGTAGTGAAGTGTCCCTTGGTTTGATCTCATCATTCAGCAGCTGTCACGACGAGCCAATATTTTGTCTCATCACCATGATAGATGGCCAAATTATCGGCGTGTGTCACCAACACCCAGCTCCAGTACGCACAGAGAGAAAACGCCCACGTCAGCTCAATTGATTGCAGGAATTTTGG
This sequence comes from Silurus aristotelis, assembly GCF_946808225.1. Lineage (NCBI taxonomy): Eukaryota > Metazoa > Chordata > Actinopteri > Siluriformes > Siluridae > Silurus > Silurus aristotelis. The sequence continues at coordinate 13,323,655 of NC_139582.1, forward strand.
GGTTGGACACTTCAGAGATTTGACGAAGTTTTTGACAGTTTTCCTTTTTAAGGTCAGCACGTTCAAATTAACCATAGCAACTGCTCTTGGTGTCTCCGTGATGACGATGCCTGAAGAAGGTCAAAATCGCCTGAAGTGATTAAACTTTGGAGTCAATCGAGTTGCCCTAAGCACTACGGAGGATTTATTGGACACGATTGATTAGCACCGAGCACGATGTGATGTGCCAGATGCTCCAGCAGTGCAGAATAAAGAACAGAATATTAATCTCAGTCAGAAAAACACTGACGCTGGTTTCCAGTCCTGCTGCGAGTCTCCTACAGGGCAAAATTGCAGAGTATAATCAAAACTCAACAGTGAAAAAAACAAAAACCCTGAAAGTCATGTATCTGTTTACCGCCATGTGAAAAGCGGTTGAAGTCAACATCACCTGTGTTCATACACATTTTAGATTATGACTAGTCAAAACGTGTTGATTAACTTCTTATGAGAGGAGCTCTGACACTAGTGCAGCTGCAAATCACATCATTTAAGACTATTATAACAAATCAAAAAATGCTTGGTAAAAAAAGAAAGCAACATGTGCTATTCTTAATAGATTTATATAAAAATGTTTATTTGATATTTGAACATTGTCATTACAACATTACAACACTATAACATTATAACTTTGAGTCTTCATTGTCACTGCTTTGTCACCTTCAAGATCTTTAGGATCGTAAACTTCAGGAGTTTGTGATTCCTTGTTGTTTCTCAGAAGTTTAAAACGATAATTAACTTTGATGACTTCAAATGAGTGAAAGTCTGTGAACACCTGACTATAAAATTTATATATGCTTTTAAAAAACATCCCATTTCACATTAAGTCCACATTAACAATGTTTACACATTAAGCTCTACTCCAAGTCAGGTACTGATGTAGGGCGAGGAGGCCTGGGGTGCAGTTCCAGCATTCCAATTAATTCCATTGGTGTTGAAAAGCAGTAGAGGACAAAGCTCTATGGCAGGCCATTCAAGATCTTAAACTCTAGCACCTTGTAAACTTTATCTTCATGGAGCTGGGTCTCTTAGTTCCAGTGAAGAGAAAAGTAACTCACATTAGCCAAAGGCATCCAATAGAATTGTGTGCCTGCAAATTTGTAGTAACAGTTAAGTGAGGAACCACATTTAGCTGAAAAATAAAAAGTAGACCAATACTTTCGTCCATATTAAACAATGGGGGAACTAATTTGGTATAAGAATAATAAAAATTTGAGGTAACAGAAAATCCATTTCATCACAGACCTCTCCCTCATTAATTATTTTACTCAAACACACACACACACACACACACACACACACACACACACACACACACACACACCCCACACAGTGTTTATTAAGGATTTATCTATTTAATTAAAAGTCAGAAAGAAAGAACATCAGTTATTTTCACTTAAACATTAACTTATGTTTTTTTTTTCCTATCATGTGGAGTAATACAAACAATATTAATCATTTATTGCTCTCACAGTGGTATGAAAAAGGGTTTGCCCCCTTCCTGATTTCTTAATTTTTTGTATGTTTGTCACACTTTAATGTTTCAGATCATCAAACTAATTTAAATATTAGTAAAATATCACAAAAGGGAACACAACATGCAGTTTTTAAAGAAAAGTTTTTTATTATTGAGAGAAAACAAAATCCAAAACTACATAGCCCTGTGTAAAAAAAATAAATAAATATATATATATATTAAAATCAGTGGCGGGCCGTGCATTTGGTACCTGGGCCTTTATTGGGAATTTCCTGACTTAAGCCACGTCTTAATGTCAGAGGGCACGGGTCCAAGGCTAGGTAAATGCTGGGTGAGTGGATGGGAGGACCCAAATGCAGGATGCACACAGGGTTATGGAGAGAACAAACTTTAATAAGAATAAGCAGAGCAATAGGGCAAAGGCAAAAACAAAGTCCAAAAAACAGTCCAGGGTCGAAAACACAGGCAAACAGAGCAACGCAGAGAAGACAAAAACAAATCCAAAAAACTATTTAAAAAAAATCCATAAACCGGCAAACAGAACAATGAGGGGCAGAGCAGAATCACAAACCAAAAACATTCCAGAGTTTAAACCAGAGCAGAGGCGGGTCAGGGTCAGGGTCAGGGTCAGGGTGGCAAGAGAAATCTCAGCGGCTATGGAGCCGGTAAGATAATCTGGCCCCGAGCAAAAGTCTTGGTTGTCCTTAAATACCGGGAGGCACGGGAAAAACGGCAAGATGGCCGCCGACCCAGAAGTGCTCATCGCGGAAACAAAAGTGCGCCCAGCGAAACCGGTAGTGCGCCCCGCAAAACCAGGAGTGCACGCAGTGTGCCCGGGAGATCCAGACACTTAATACCACCACTTTCACGTTACAATTATAGAAACCGTCAATACTATACAAAAACGCAAAATAACAATGCGTGGCATTACAGAGAGAGAGAGGCATTTCACATATGGAGGGTAAATACCATTTTAGTTAAGCAAAAACCCCCTTGTAGACAACTCCAAACCTCTATACTACAACCGCAACTGTGCCACCTACATTATCTGGAGCAATTCAGATTTAATATTTGTCCAATAACATGACAAAAATATAAAAAATTTTAATAAAATACAACCTACTCACCAGAGATGCAGACTCATAATTTGCACCGCTAATTTAACCCAGTGGTACCGCTCGTATTCACTGGTCTGGAGTGGAGAACAAAACCTTTTAAACCCGACCTCTCCTCATCATGTCTAGCTTTTCTTAAAAATGTATTTTTTTTAATATGTCCGAAACCAAATCAATTTCTCTTCCTGAACTTGGCTGTAAGTTTCCCACTAACCAAACAATCAGAGGACGGAAAAATGTTGACGCTATTCTGGGCCAGTTAGCTAGCCCTGTGAGGCGAATATGAAATATGATTGGTTAAAGAAACAGAGCAATTTATCAAGGAGACTATGGTTAAAAAAAAACAGCAGAACAGACTTTGCAGGCCCTGGCCAGATTAGATTGACATGGCAGCACATTGTCTGATTAAACAAAAAAATCTAAACTCTGCAAACATGTACTGGAAGCAGTGCAGTCAAGAAAAATGCTACGAAATGAAGAGAATAAACTGTTGGGAATAAATTTATACAATTTCATGAAACAAATATTAGAATTTAGGTTGTAAATGTAGGTCAGTGCTTCTGATAGTGTTTAGGCCAAAAGAGAAAGCTTTGCTAACAAGGTGTCCTATCAGCTCAACCTCCCTCTTAGGTACCGGAACCACCCTACATTCAATGTGTCACTCCTAAAGCCCTTTTCTCCCTCTGCCACAGTTAACCCCGGAGGTACAAACGATCCCCCCCCCACACACACACTGAGGTGCTGGAACAACCCTCTGTATACTCTGAGAGATTCTGGACTCTCAATGTCGGGGCCCCACGCTGGAATACCTCATTGATTGGGAGAGGTATGGTCCAGAGAAATGTTTCTGGGTCCCCAGACAGAAGCTTTACTTTAATCACCCTGACCGCCCCGCACCCAGAGGTAACGGGCATCCCCGGTGCCGTGTTAGAGCGTCAGGAACCACCCCTGGAGAAGGGGGTAATGTCAGATAACCACCAGTCACACACCCCTCAAACGCTCAACACTCTCGTTTAGCTTCTCCTTCCTATTAATCACCTGCACCTGTTTTCCCTTAATCCCCCTTCACTTGCAGTCTGAGCTACCATACACTACCCTAGATCATTCGGACTCCTTACCAATCCTGTGTTTTCATGTGATCCCGTGCTCCTTGTTACGCCCCTCGTGCAGATACTTTAAATGTAACTCTAAACAAGTACAATTTTAATGTATTATACTTATTTGGTATTGTTTTGAAACAACACACACACACACACACACATCTTCAGATATTTTCTTTTACATTGTTAGGATTTTGTAATCATTATCATTGTACCTGCTATTGAATTTTTTATCTTCCTTTTTCCTTCAGATTTTATTTACAAACAATTATCAGTTAACGCTTGTGTCTTCAAATATATTCTAACATCAGTTTTGTAAAATAATTTTAGCAAATGAGAGTGCATTCTTTAATATCAAAGGAGACAAATCCAAATTGCAAGGCAAAAACCATGGTCAAAAACATGCAAAGGTGTATGTGTGTGTATGTGTATATGTGTGTGTGAGAGAGAGAGAGAGAGAGAGAGAGAGAGAGAGAGAGAGAGAGAGAGAGATAGTAGTAGTAAAAGGGCACTCCTGTGCTCAATTAGTATGTGGAAGATGCATAACCAGGAAGTGTGTGTGTGTGTGTGTGTGTGTGTGTGTGTGGAGTGTATGCATTATTCTACAGTGTATATATAAGAAGTCTTATTATAGACACCGATCCTCAGTTACAGCTTGGTGTGTGTTGAAAGGTTTCTGTAAAACGCTCTGTGAGCAGGATGTGGAACGGCTCTTGACTTTGGAACATGACAGCAAAAAAGAAAAGAGAGGAAAATACCTGAGTGGGAACAACGGACCTGACACAAACTGGTGCCTGCTGCTTTGGCTCTTGTCAGTGTGTGCTATATATTTTTTTTCTCATTTCATGTTTGTGTGTCTGCTGAGGAGCTGAGCAGCTTTCAGAGCCCAGCGTGATTGCATTGATATTCATGAAGAAGAAAAGAAAAAGAGCGGAGAAAGAGGAGATGGTGCTCAATGCATAAAAATACTCAGTACAGATAAACACACATACACACACACACACACACACACACACACACACACAGAGGTACACAAACAGGCAGTAATCGTTGAGATGACTGTCTCTCTGAGCTCACAGTCTCTGTCTGCCCATCATTTCTGATAATAAGAGTTCAGAAAGATGCAAGGCATCAGGAAAAAAAAATCTAATACAATTGTGCAGGTCTTGAATGCAGAGTGCGTTCACACACACACACACACACACACACACATATACATTATATATATATATATATATATATATATATATATATATATATATATATATATATATATATATATATATATATATATATATACAGTGAGGAAAATAAGTATTTGAACACCCTGCTATTTTGCAAGTTCTCCCACTTAGAAATCATGGAGGGGTCTGAAATTGTCATCGTAGGGGCATGTCCACTGTGAGAGACATAATCTAAAAAAAAAAATCCAGTAATCACAATGTATGATTTTTTTACTATTTATTTGTATGATACAGCTGCAAATAAGTATTTGAACACCTAAGAAAGTCAATGTTAATATTTGGTACAGAAGCCTTTGTTTGCAATTACAGAGGTCAAACGTTTCCTGTAGTTTTTCACCAGGTTTGCACACACTGCAGGAGGGATTTCGGCCCACTTCTCCACACAGATCTTCTCCAGATCAGTCTGGTTTCTGGCCTGTCGCTGAGAAACATGGAGTTTGAGCTCCCGCCAAAGATTCTCTATTGAGTTTAGGTCTGGAGACTGGGTAGGCCACGCCAAAACCTTGATATGCTTCTTACAGAGCCACTCCTTGGTTATCCTGGCTGTGTGCTTCGGTTCATTGTCATGTTGGAAGACCCAGCCTCGACCCATCTTCAATGCTCTAACTGAGGGAAGGAGGTTGTTCCCCAAAATTTTGCAATACATGGCTCTAGTCATCCTCTCCTTAATACAGTGCAGTCGCCCTGTCCAATGTGCAGAAAAACACCCCCAAAGCATGATACTACCACCCCCATGCTTCACAGTAGGGATGTTGTTTTTGGCATGGTACTCATCATTCTTCTTCCTCCAAACATGTTTAGTGGAATTATAAACCAAAAGTTCTATTTTGGTCTCATCTGACCACATGACTTTCTCCCATGACTCCTCTGGATCATCCAAATGGTCATTGGCAAACTTAAGACGTGCCTGGACATGTGCTGGTTTAGGCAGGGGAACCTTCCGTGCCATGCATGATTTCAAACCATGACGTCTTAGTGTATTACCAACAGTAACCTTGGAAATGGTGGTCCCAGCTCTTTTCAGGTCATTGTCCAGCTCCTCCCGTGTAGTTCTGGGCTGATTTCTCACCTTCCTTAGGATCATTGAGATCCCACGAGGTGAGATCTTGCATGGAGCCCTAGTCCAAGGGAGATTGACAGTCATGTTTAGCATCTTCCATTTTCTAATGTTTGCTTCAACAGGGGACCTTTTTTCACCAAGCTGCTTGCCAATTTCCCCGTAGCCCTTTCCAGCCTTGTGGAGGTGTACAATTTTGTCTCTAGGTTCTTTGGACAGCTCTTTGGTCTTGGCTATGTTAGTTGTCAGATTCTTACTGATTGTATGGGTTGGACAGGTGTCTTCATGCAGCTAACGACCTCAAACAGGTGCATCTAATTTAGGATAATAAATGTAGTGGCGGTGGACATTTTAAAGGGAGATTAACAGGTCTTTGAGGGTCAGAATTCTAGCTGATAGACAGGTGTTCAAATACTTATTTGCAGCTGTATCATACAAATAAATAGTTTAAAAATCATATATTGTGATTTCTGGATTTCTGGATTATGTCTCTCACAGTGGACATGCACCTACGATGACAATTTCAGACCCCTCCATGATTTCTAAGTGGAAGAACTTGCAAAATAGCAGGGTGTTCAAATACTTATTTTCCTCACTGTATAAATATATATATATATATATATATATATATATATATATATATATATATATATATATATATATATATATATATATATATATATATAGTCAAGTTAAGAAGCTTTTATTGTCATTTCAACTATATAGCTGATGCAGTACACAGTGAAATGAGACAACGTTCCTCCTGAACCCAGGTGCTACATAAAACAACATAAAACAACAGTTAACAACAGTCACAGAACAGAAGAACACAGGGCCAGGAACTAAGATCCTCGCCACATAAAGTGCATGTGTGCAACTGGTGCAAACAGTGCAAAAGACAACACAAGACAGTGCAAGACAACACAGGACAGTGCAAGACGACACAGGACAGTGCAGGACAATACACAATACACAAAATATAAAAATAAAAACAACAATAGCTCCGCCAGTAAAACCTGTCGTGACAGAATAAGGTGCACAGTAGCAGAAAAATTTAAACAGAGAAATGTGAATTGTGCAATTCTACAATAGCAGCAATCAAAATAAAGTGATCAGTGACCAAAGGATTTGGACAGGATATTGTGCAAAGAGAGCAAGTCCCGGAAGATCAGCAACAAACGGCATGTAAACATTTTGCGATAATGAAAGGTGTGAATGGTGCTGATACCTGGGTGTGCGAAGTGTATGTGTGTTGAGTCCGGTTGTACAAATCAGTCACACAGTTGTGTGTAAGTGTGTGTGTGTGAGTGTGTGTGTGAGAGAGAGTTCTGTTTAGATGTTTGTTGAGGAGCCTGATGGCTTGCGGGAAAAAACTGTTGCACAGTCTTGTTGTGAGGGCCCGAATGCTTCGGAACCGTTTCCCTGATGGTAGGAGGGTGAAGTGTGTGTGTGTGTGACGGGTGTGTGTGGTCATCCACAATGCTGTGTGCTTTGCGGATGCAGAGTGTGGTGTAAATGTCCATGATAGAGGGTAGAGAGACTCCGATGATCTTCTCAGCTGTCCTCACTATCCTCTGTAGGGTCTTGCGATCCGAGACGGTGCAGTTCCCAAACCAGGCAGTGATGCAGCTGCTTAAGATGCTCTCGATGGTCCCTCTGTTGAACATGGTCAGGATGGGGGGAGGGAGATGAGCTTTCCTCAGCCTTCTCATGAAGTAGAGACGCTGCTGGGCTTTCTTGGTGATGGAGCTGGTGTTAAGTGACTAGGTGAGGTTGTCCGCCAGATGAACACCAAGGAATTTGGTGCTCTTGACGATCTCCACTGAAGATCCATCGATTATCAGTGGAGAACAGTCACTCTGTGTTCTCCTGAAGTCAACAACCATCTCTTAGGTTTTTGTCCATGTTCAGAGACAGGTTGTTGGCACCACACCAGGCTGTTAACTTTTGCACCTCCTCTCTGTATGCTGACTCGTCGTTCTTGCTGATTAGACCCACCACGGTCGTGTCATCAGCAAACTTAATAATATGATTCGAGCTGTGCGTTGGTGCACAGTCGTGAGTCAGCAGTGTGAACAGCAGTGGACTGAGCACACAGCCCTGAGGGGCTCCAGTGCTCAGTGTCGTGGTGCTGGAGTTGCTGTTCCCGATCCTGACTGACTGAGGTTTCTCAGTCAGGAAGTCCAGGATCCAGTTGCGGAGGGAGGTGTTCAGGCCCAGTAGGCTCAGCTTCTCAATCAGGTGCTGAGGAATAATTGTGTTGAATGCTGAACTGAAGTCTATGAACAGCATCCTTACATAAGAGTCCTTGTTATCCAGATGGTTGAGGGCCAGATGGAGGGTTGTGGAGATGGCATCATCCGTTGAGCGGTTTGGACGATACACAAACTGCATGGGGTCCAGTGCGGGTGGGAGCTGGGTCTTTATGTGCCTCATGACGAGCCTCTCGAAGCACTTCATCATGATGGGTGTGAGTGCAACGGGACGATAGTCATTGAGGCAGGAGACAGAAGACTTCTTCGGCACAGGAATGATGGTTGTCGTCTTGAGGCACGTAGGAACAGTGGCGCTGCTCAGGGAGATGTTAAAGATGTCAGTGAAGACATCTGCTAGTTGTTCTGCACATTCCCTGAGCACTCTGCCAGGAATGTTGTCAGGTCCAGCAGACTTCCGTGGGTTAACTCTGCATACGGTTTTCCTCACTTCAGCTGTGTTTAGACAGAGCACCTGGTCACTGGGAGGAGGGATGGTCTTCCTCGCCACCACGTTGTTCTGCACCTCGAACCGGGCGTAGAAGTCGCTCAGCGCATCTGGAAGGGAGGTGTCACGGTCACAAGCAGGTGATGTGGTCTTGTAATTCGTGATCGCCTGGATGCCCTGCCACATGCGCCGGCATGGCACGGAAGGCACGAAATCATGCATGGCACGGAAGGTTCCCCTGCCTAAACCAGCACATGTCCAGGCACGTCTTAAGTTTGCCAATGACCATTTGGATGATCCAGAGGAGTCATGGGAGAAAGTCATGTGGTCAGATGAGACCAAAATAGAACTTTTGGTTTATAATTCCACTAAACATGTTTGGAGGAAGAAGAATGATGAGTACCATGCCAAAAACAACATCCCTACTGTGAAGCATGGGGGTGGTAGTATCATGCTTTGGGGGTGTTTTTCTGCACATTGGACAGGGCGACTGCACTGTATTAAGGAGAGGATGACTAGAGCCATGTATTGCAAAATTTTGGGGAACAACCTCCTTCCCTCAGTTAGAGCATTGAAGATGGGTCGAGGCTGGGTCTTCCAACATGACAATGAACCGAAGCACACAGCCAGGATAACCAAGGAGTGGCTCTGTAAGAAGCATATCAAGGTTTTGGCGTGGCCTACCCAGTCTCCAGACCTAAACTCAATAGAGAATCTTTGGCGGGAGCTCAAACTCCATGTTTCTCAGCGACAGGCCAGAAACCAGACTGATCTGGAGAAGATCTGTGTGGAGAAGTGGGCCGAAATCCCTCCTGCAGTGTGTGCAAACCTGGTGAAAAACTACAGGAAACGTTTGACCTCTGTAATTGCACAGTAGCAGAAAAATTTAAACAGAGAAATGTGAATTGTGCAATTCTACAATAGCAGCAATCAAAATAAAGTGATCAGTGACCAAAGGATTTGGACAGGATATTGTGCAAAGAGAGCAAGTCCCGGAAGATCAGCAACAAACGGCATGTAAACATTTTGCGATAATGAAAGGTGTGAATGGTGCTGATACCTGGGTGTGCGAAGTGTATGTGTGTTGAGTCCGGTTGTACAAATCAGTCACACAGTTGTGTGTAAGTGTGTGTGTGTGAGTGTGTGAGTGTGTGTGTGAGAGAGAGTTCTGTTTAGATGTTTGTTGAGGAGCCTGATGGCTTGCGGGAAAAAACTGTTGCACAGTCTTGTTGTGAGGGCCCGAATGCTTCGGAACCGTTTCCCTGATGGTAGGAGGGTGAAGTGTGTGTGTGTGTGACGGGTGTGTGTGGTCATCCACAATGCTGTGTGCTTTGCGGATGCAGAGTGTGGTGTAAATGTCCATGATAGAGGGTAGAGAGACTCCGATGATCTTCTCAGCTGTCCTCACTATCCTCTGTAGGGTCTTGCGATCCGAGACGGTGCAGTTCCCAAACCAGGCAGTGATGCAGCTGCTTAAGATGCTCTCGATGGTCCCTCTGTTGAACATGGTCAGGATGGGGGGAGGGAGATGAGCTTTCCTCAGCCTTCTCATGAAGTAGAGACGCTGCTGGGCTTTCTTGGTGATGGAGCTGGTGTTAAGTGACTAGGTGAGGTTGTCCGCCAGATGAACACCAAGGAATTTGGTGCTCTTGACGATCTCCACTGAAGATCCATCGATTATCAGTGGAGAACAGTCACTCTGTGTTCTCCTGAAGTCAACAACCATCTCTTAGGTTTTTGTCCATGTTCAGAGACAGGTTGTTGGCACCACACCAGGCTGTTAACCTTTGCACCTCCTCTCTGTATGCTGACTCGTCGTTCTTGCTGATTAGACCCACCACGGTCGTGTCATCAGCAAACTTAATAATATGATTCGAGCTGTGCGTTGGTGCACAGTCGTGAGTCAGCAGTGTGAACAGCAGTGGACTGAGCACACAGCCCTGAGGGGCTCCAGTGCTCAGTGTCGTGGTGCTGGAGTTGCTGTTCCCGATCCTGACTGACTGAGGTTTCTCAGTCAGGAAGTCCAGGATCCAGTTGCGGAGGGAGGTGTTCAGGCCCAGTAGGCTCAGCTTCTCAATCAGGTGCTGAGGAATAATTGTGTTGAATGCTGAACTGAAGTCTATGAACAGCATCCTTACATAAGAGTCCTTGTTATCCAGATGGTTGAGGGCCAGATGGAGGGTTGTGGAGATGGCATCATCCGTTGAGCGGTTTGGACGATACACAAACTGCATGGGGTCCAGTGCGGGTGGGAGCTGGGTCTTTATGTGCCTCATGACGAGCCTCTCGAAGCACTTCATCATGATGGGTGTGAGTGCAACGGGACGATAGTCATTGAGGCAGGAGACAGAAGACTTCTTCGGCACAGGAATGATGGTTGTCGTCTTGAGGCATGTAGGAACAGTGGCGCTGCTCAGGGAGATGTTAAAGATGTCAGTGAAGACATCTGCTAGTTGTTCTGCACATTCCCTGAGCACTCTGCCAGGAATGTTGTCAGGTCCAGCAGACTTCCGTGGGTTAACTCTGCATACGGTTTTCCTCACTTCAGCTGTGTTTAGACAGAGCACCTGGTCACTGGGAGGAGGGATGGTCTTCCTCGCCACCACGTTGTTCTGCACCTCGAACCGGGCGTAGAAGTCGCTCAGCGCATCTGGAAGGGAGGTGTCACGGTCACAAGCAGGTGATGTGGTCTTGTAATTCGTGATCGCCTGGATGCCCTGCCACATGCGCCGGGTGTCTCCGCTGTCCTGGAAGTGGCCATGGATTCTCTTGGCTCTCTGATAGCACGGGACAGTTTGGCCCTTGCTGTTTTTAAGGTCGTTTTGTCCCCTGCTCTGAAGGCAGAGTCTCTTGTTTTTAGCAGCACACGCACCTTAGCGGTCATCCATGGCTTCTGGTTGGAGCGTGTAGTGATGGTCTTGGAGATAGTCACGTCATCAATGCACTTGCCGATGTAGCTGGTCACTGTTGACGTGTACTCCTGTTGATGAACTCGCCATTGGTTGCAGCTTCCCTGACCATGTCCCAGTCAGTGCATTCAAAACAGTCCTGGAGAGCAGACATGGATCCTGCTGGCCAGGTTCTCACTTGTTTTTGAGGTGGTCTTAAACGCCGGCTGAGTGGTCTGTATGCTGGGATCAACATAACAGAGATGTGGCCCGAGGTGAGGGCGGGGCTTCGCCCGGTATGCGCCCCGAATGTTTGTGTAAACAACATCCAGCATGTTTTCTCCTCTGGTAGCAAAGTCCACATTCTGATAGAATTTGGGAAGCACAGTCCTGAGATTTGCGTGATTAAAATCTCCGGCGACTATAAACAATCCGTCAGGGTGTAAGTTTTGAAGTCCGCTAATGGTCCCATAGACCACACTGAGCGCTTCTTTAGCATTAGCGCTAGGTGGTATGTACACTCCGAGTACAATAGCGGTGGTGAATTCCCGTGGTAAATAAAAAGGTCTACATCTCACAACAATAAACTCCAGCAGCGATGAGCAGTAGGTAGAAACAAGCACAGAGTTCTTACACCATTCGGTGTTGATGTAAACACACAGACCGCCGCCGCGAGTCTTACCGCACAGAGCTGCATTTCTGTCGGCACGAAACGCGGCTAGCCCGTCCAGCTGGATGGCGGCGTCCGGAACTCTGTCGCTCAGCCACGTCTCCATAAACACAAAAACGCAGCAGTGTCTGTACTCACGCCGAGTAGCTTGTTGGAGTCTGATGTAGGCTAGGGTTAGCTTTTAGCCTAGCATTAGCACCCGCTCGCTTTCCGCGTTTCTGCTTCCTCGCACAGCGCTTCCGATTCCCCCTCCTCCGTCCGTCCTCTGCAGACCAGGCCTGGTTCTCGGAGCACGCCGAGGTCGCGTAGCTTCTGCCACAGGTCATCATTAATGGTGTTGTTTGGGTTGTTTCTGAGTTCTTTCAATGTTTTGCGGTTGTACACAGGGACACCGGTTGCTCCGATGTCCATGTGTTGTGTAGGGCGGGCTACAAAATAAAGTGTATATATATATATATATATATATATATATATATATATATATATATATATATATATATATATATATATATATATATACACACACACACACACACACACACACACACACACACACACACACACACACACACACATTTGGGGTTAACCCTTAGGGTTAAAAATGTCTCAAGATTAAAGTGAAATAATAATGTAGGCTTGAAGTTGAGTGATAAGAGCAAGACAGGTGGAATTAGAGAAAAAGGAAAGAGAAAGAAAAAGATGTGCTTCTTTGGTCTCTTTTATCACACATCAGTCATATCGATTCCCTGCAAAGCAGAGAAAAGTTTTGGATTTACAAGATGACATTTAATAATCCTGTTCTAATCCACGGCAGACATGGGGGTGCTCAAGGTCTTGGTAAAATGCTGTGAATGATTTCCTTTTCAACTGTGTCACAAAATTAAAAATGAAGAGGACATTTATATGTTATCAATTCAATAGTTAAAGCTCTTTGTCAGGGACTTGTAAAGCAGATGATCCACAGATTAAAAAAATGTGTAGGAAATAATTGACATGTTGAAGTTTTCTGAAAAGGAGATTCAGATTCTGTAAAAAGATTCAGATTCAGTTATGGAAGAAGTCACCAGTTTTTGTGCGCAGTAAAAGGAACTTTATGATTTCTGCCATCTTTAATGTCTTCACTTGTTTTTTCCTCCATTAAGAAGTTGATGGTCATATTTGATAATAGACATTGCAACATTGCAAAGTATATAACTATTAACTCCACAAAATCAAATACCAAAAAAAGGTATAGAAAAAAAATGATTTCCTTTCATGAACTTGTGCTGCGTCGAAATGCTTTGGGAACATGCCCGAGTGTTCAGCCTCTTACATAATGCGTGTAATCAGTCAAAAATTGGATGCTGGCTGTCACTGGCAGAGTGACGTCACGACTAGAAAGTATATAAAACGCACATAAAGTAAAGCAGTGCCAGCTTCTGTTTGTTCGCAAAGCATTCTCTGTGTTGTGTTGTTCTCTCAATCATTTGTCTGTAAAAAGAAAGAAAAAAGAAAAAAAATATTAAAGCAAGCAAGAAAGGGAAGCACAATTTCTGGCTGTGTGTGGCTTGCTTGAGAGTGGAGCACGCTAAGTCGGTTCTCGAAAGAGCCGACTGCACTCATTGTGCTTGCATGTCTTTGCGCTCGCTTTGCCCCCGCTGGGCACTCTTTGAGGAGGGTGCCCTTACTCCTCGCGGTCCTGCCCCCACTTTTGCCAAGGCAGAGCTTCGTGCCAGCTCTTTCGGTTTGTAGATGGACCTTGCAGAGGGAAATAGAGACGGTATGGTCCCTATTTCCAACCTCACCTGCTCGGTCCGGAGCTTACCCGCAGGCTTTGGAAGCACTGGAGGTCAGTCTCGAGAGACTGATACCCTTAGGTTACAAATGTAACCCTAGTTCTCTAAAGGAACGAGACGCTCCGTCTCTAAGCCACACTGCCGGCGTCCCTGCAGCACTTCCTTCTCCTTTACAGAAGCTTGCGCCGCTTCACTCTATGTGCGTTTTATATTTCCTGGTCGTGACATCACCCTGTGGGTGATGGGCAGCGTCCAATTTTTGACTGATTACACACATTATTTCAGATTGTAAACACTCGGGCGCTTTCCCATAGCGTTTCGACGCAGCATCTCATTCCCTCAGGGAACTAGGGTTACATCTGTAACCTAGAGACATTTTTGATGTCATGGTTGTTTGAGTTTCAGAGAGATATTTAAGGGGGAAGAATTCTAGTGCTGTCAGAAACTTTCCACCACAACCTACTCTAACATATTCTGAGAGACATTTATGTGTTTGTCAATCTTCAAGCCAGAAGATGTCAAGAAAGAATCTTTTTGAAGCCAACAGACACCAAATCTAGATTGGAACTAAAAGCTGACTTGGACTTCTTCCACTTACATTCTGTGAACAGGAAACACCAACACTACAGAAGAAAACCTGATCTGAGGATCTTAGATTATATATATTTTCCCCATCACAACCTTGCAACCCTGTTAGAAGTATATAGATGTTTCTAATATTTATAGTATAAAGATGTAACCATGATTTATAGCACATAAAATATAGAATGGCAATTGGACTAGAGAATGGAGCAGGTGGAATCAGGGGGATAAATAGACCAGGGACTTGGAAAGGATGGCATTGGATTAGAAAATGGATTAGATGAGATATTTGAGGAAGGACTTGGGGACAGTACAATGGGCCGGAGTAGAGAATAGTTTAAGATCTAGAAAAGGAGGAGACTAGAGGATGGGAGTTAAACTTGTAAATTAAATAGGGAATGGAGGTGGGGGATAAAAGATGAAAGATAAAAGATGATAAATGATCAGATATAACATGGGATGGAATAAGACTAGGGACAGGTTTAGAGATAAGTTACAGGATAGACTAGGATATATGATGGTGAATAGACTAGGACATATAAGCGGGCAGATTTAGGAAAATTTGGATGGGGAAAGGTTTGGTTTAAAAATAGACTATGACATGCTGTAAACAATGAGGTCTTTAGGGTGACCTAATGCATGCCATGCTGCCAGTTGATTCTTGGTTGTCCCTTCTTAGCTATCCAAAACAATATATGGATTAAATTTAATTGTGTTGTAAATATTGTAATTGGTAATTATTGTAAGATCTCCATATTTCCCTTTTATACAAGTGCAGTCAAATGGAACTACTGTGCATCCAGAAGTATTCACAGAGCTTCACTTTTTCACATTTTGTTATGTTACAGCCTTAATCTTTAAAATAGATTACATTTATTATTTTCCCATTAATTCATCCCAAAGAGTTCAATCTATGTTTCTCATGGTCTGAGAGTACTTCTGGTGCCATTTGGCAAACTTCATGTGAATTTTATTGAGAAGTGGCTTCTGTCTGGACACTTTAGCATACAGGCCTGATTGGTGGAGTGCTGCAGAGATGGTTGTTCTTCTGGAATGTACTTCTCTCTCCACAGAGAAACATTGGAGGTCTTTCAGAATGACAATCAGGTTCCTTTTCAGGAACTCGAGCTGTGTCAACAACACTTTGGGAATGCTTCCACGCATGCTCTGAATTACTTGTGTAATCAATCGAATGAAAAGCGTGCCATCACCGGAGGGGTGATGTCACGACCAGGAAGCTATACAACGCATATGGATTGAAACCGGCGCTAGCTTCCGGAAGCGCTCTATAAGTGGTAAATGTCCCAAAAAAAAAAAAAGAAAAAAAAAAGTGATGAAGAAACTCCTGCAACCCGTGTCACTGCCTCCATACTGGGGTCTGCCCCTTCTTTTTTTTGGACCTTCACCGAGGTTTGCCTTATTTGGCCTGGCCCTTAATAAAAAAGTTTATTTCGGCTTCTCCCGTTAGGGGCCACCACAGCGGATCCTCTGCATGTTTGATTTGGCATGTTTTTACGCTGAATGCCCTTCCTAACGCAACCCTCCCCAATTTATCCAGGCTTGGGGCCGGCACTGAAAGTGGCTGGGATTGGGTCCCTGACCGGGGATCGAACCAGGGCCACAGCGGTGAGAGCACTGCAGCCTAACCACTAGACTACCAGGGGCAGCCTGTAGACACTATAGACAAAGGCAAGTCAATTTAGTATGGGTCTCATGAGCGTAGGATCTGGCTAGTGTCTTTAAGATTTCATGTCCCAAGAATTCCTCTATTGGGGGGTTTTCTTCCCACAGTGTCGTACCCCCACACCAAAGATAAAAACAGGATAATCCCTAAACTCTCCAGCTGACTTTAAAACAGCATTTAAATGATAATGCAAGCCAGTTTTGATACACACACGCACACACACATACACATACACACCACCCTGGAAGACGCAAAGCCAGATCACTCTCTTGGCTTCTCTGGTTGACCTCACAGGGCCCCTAAAACCATAAAACAATGCACTCTCGAAACACGGCCCCGAGTACGTCTGAATGTGACACACACTCACACACAAACACACACACACACACACACACACACACACACACACACACACACACACACAAAAGGGAGCGTTCTTTTTAATAATTAAATAATAAATAAAGTGTTCCAAATTCCCTGACATATACGTATATCTTGTATGTATTTTCTCCTTTGAATAAACCTAGTGTTTAACTCTGTCTCAACAATAGTTACACTTCAAAGGTTTATTAATGTATCTCTGTTTTAATGCTGTCTTTTCTGTTCAATATCAAAATATGCTTAATATCAAAATGATCACAAAATTATCTGTTCCTAATTTTCCAAACAAGGGTACATTTTATATTATCATGAAATGTACCATACTGTACCGTGGCTGAGAAGTCCAAAACACATTAACAAATCTGAAAACAAAATAACAAATGCAAAAACAAATTAACAAATTCAAAACCAAAATAACAAACCTGAAAACAAATGAACAAACCAAAAAACAAAATAACAAATGGAAAAACAAATGAACAAATCCAAAAACAAAATAACAAATCCGAAAACACAACAACAAGTCAGACAAACGGAAAAGGTAGGTATAGTTTGTGAATGGAAACTTATTCGGTCATTGGACGAGACACCTGTCATTCACCTGTATATCCTGAATGACAGTTGTCTCGTCCAATGATCGGTATGTTTCTATTCACAAACTAGACCTTCCTTTTCCGGTTTGTCTGAATCGTTGCATGAAACACAGTAACAAATCCGAAAACACAATGACAATTCTGTCAATGACAAATGACAAGCCTCTCCTTGAACTGCCACCTTAACGTGGTGGAGGGGTTTGAGTACCCGAATGACCCTAGGAGCTATGTTGTCCGGGGCTATATGCCCCTGGTAGGGTCTCCCAAGGCAAACAGGTCCTGGGCGACGGGTCAGACTAAGAGCGGTTCAAAACCCCTTTTGAGAGATACTAAATCAAGGACCGTGACGTCGCCCGGTATGGCGCAGCCGGGGCCCCACCCTGGAGCCAGGCCCGGGGTTGGGGCTCATATGCAATCGCCTGGTGGCCGGGCCTTCCCCCACAGGGTCCGGCCAGGCTCAGCCCGAAGGAGCGACGTGGGGCCGCCTTCCAGTGGGCTCACCACCTGCAGGAGGGACCGTAAGGGGCCGGTGCTAAGAGGATCGGGCAGCAGTCGAAGGCGGGGGCCTCAGCAACCTGATCCATGGACACGGAAGCTAGCTCTAGGGACGTGGAATGTCACCTCGCTGGCGGGGAAGGAGCCTGAGATTGTGCGTGAGGTTGAGAGGTTCCGACTAGAGATAGTCGGGATCACCTCTACGCACGGCCTGGGCTCTGGAACCACACTCCTCGAGAGAGGATGGACTCTTTACAACTCTGGAGCTGCCCATGGTGAAAGGCGTCGGGCTGGTGTGGGTTTGCTTATAGCCCCCCAGCTCAGCCGCCATGTGTTGGAGTTTACCCCGGTGAACGAAAGGGTCGTTTCCCTGCGCCTACGGGTCAGGGATAGGTCTCTCACTGTCGTGTGTGCCTACGGGCCAAACGGCAGTATAGAGTACCCGGCCTTCTTGGGGTCTCTGGGAGGGGTGCTGGAAAGTGCTCCGACTGGGGACTCTGTCGTTCTACTAGGAGATTTCAATGCACACGTGGGCAGCGACAGTGACACCTGGAGGGGCGTGATTGGGAGGAACCCCTGATCTGAACCCGAGCGGTGTTCAGTTATTGGACTTCTGTGCTAGTTACAGTTTGTCCATAACGAACACCATGTTCAAGCATAAGGGTGTCCATCAGTGCACGTGGCACCAGGACACCCTAGGCCGTAGGTCGATGATCGACTTTGTGGTCGTTTCATCTGACCTGCGGCCGTATGTCTTGGACACTCGGGTAAAGAGAGGGGCGGAGCTGTCAACTGATCACCACCTGGCGTGAGTTGGATCCGATGGCGGGGGAGGAAGCTGGACAGACTCGGCAGACCCAAGCGTACTGTGAGGGTCTGCTGGGAACGTTTGGCCGAGCCTCCTGTCAGAGAGATCTTCAACTCCCACCTCCGGCGGAGCTTTGACCAGATCCCGAGGGAGGCCGGAGATATTGAGTCTGAGTGGACCATGTTCTCCACCTCCATTGTCGAGGCGGCCGCTCGGAGCTGTGGCAGTAAGGTCTCCGGTGCTTGTCGAGGCGGCAATCCCCGAACCCGGTGGTGGAAACCGGAGGTAAGGGGTTCCGTCAAGCTGAAGAAGGAGTCCTATCGGGCCTGGCTGGCTTGTGGGACTCCTGAGGCAGCTGACGGGTACCGGCAGGCCAAGCGAACTGCAGCCCGGGTGGTTATCGAGGCAAAAACTCGGGCCTGGGAGGAGTTCGGTAAAGCCATGGAGAAGGACTATCGGCTGGCCTCGAAGAGATTCTGGCAAACCGTCCGGCGCCTCAGGAGGGGAAAGCAGTGCCCCACCAATGCTGTTTACAGTAGAGGTGGGGAGCTGTTGACCTTAACTGGGGATGTTGTTGGACGGTGGAAGGAATACTTCGAGGATCTCCTCAATCCCGCCGTCACGTCTTCCATTGAGGAAGCAGAGGCTGAGGGCTCAGAGGCGGACTCGTCCATCACCCAAGCTGAAGTCACCGAGGTAGTAAAGAAACTCCTCGGTGGCAAGGCACCGGGGGTGGATGAGATCCGCCCTGAGTACCTCAAGTCTCTGGATGTTGTGGGGCTGTCTTGGCTGACACGCCTCTGCAGCATCGCGTGGCGGTCGGGGACAGTGCCTCTGGAATGGCAGACCGGGGTGGTGGTCCCTCTTTTTAAGAAGGGGGACCGGAGGGTGAGTTCCAACTATAGGGGCCTCCAAATCCGAGGCCATGGTCCTCAGTCAGAAAAGGGTGGCTTGCCCACTTCAGGTTGGTGGGCAGTTCCTGCCGCAAGTGGAGGAGTTTAAGTATTTTGGGGTGTTGTTCACGAGTGAGGGAAGGGTGGAACGGGAGATTGACAGACGGATCGGTGCAGCTTCTGCAGTAATGCGGTCGATGTACCGGTCTGTCGTGGTGAAGAAAGAGCTGAGCCGCAAGACGAAACTCTCGATTTACCGGTCAATCTACGTTCCTACTCTCACCTATGGTCAAGAGCTCTGGGTCATGACCGAAAGGACAAGATCCCGGATACAGGCGGACGAAATGTGCTTTCTCCGCAGGGTGGCTGGGCGATCCCTTAGAGATAAGGTCAGAAGCTCAGTCACTCGGAGGAGCTCAGAGTAGATCCGCTGCTCCTCCACATCGAGAGGGGTCAGCTGAGGTGGCTCAGGCATCTGTTCCGGATGCCTCCTGGACGCCTTCCTGGGAAGGTGTTCCGGGCGCGTCCCACTGGGAGGAGACCCTGGGGAAGACCTAGGACACGCTGGAGAGACTATGTCTCCCGGCTGGCCTGGGAACGCCTTGGTGTCCCCCCGGAAGAGCTGGAAGAAGTGTCTAGGGAGAGGGAAGTCTGGGCATCTTTGCTTAGACTGCTCCCCCCGCGACCCGGCCTCGGATAAGCGGGAGAAGATGGATGGATGGACAATGACAATTCAGACAAACCGGAAAAGGTAGGTCTAGTTTGTGAATGGAAACTAACCGATCATTGGACGAGACAGCTGTCATTCAAAATATACAGGAAGTATGAAATCGTATAACTTTGATTCTTGTACATGTGTAAAGTTCTCTTCTTCTTCTTCTTCTTCTTCTTCTTCTTTCGGCTGCTCCCATTAGGGGTCGCCACAGCGGATCATCCGTCTCCATACCACCCTGTCCTCTACATCTGCCCCTTTTACACCAACTACCTGCATGTTTTCCCTCACCACATCCATGAACCTCCTCCTTGGCCTTACTCTTTTCCTCCCACCTGGTGGCTCCATCCTTAGCATTTTTCTGCCAATATAATTCATGTCCCTCCTCTGCACATGTCCAAACCATCTCAATCTCGCCTCCCTCACCTTGTCACCAAAACATCCTACATGCGCTGTTCCTCTAATAAACTCATTTCTAATCTTGTCCATCCTCGTCACTCCCAACGAAAACCTTAACATCTTCAGCTCTGCTACCTCCAGCTCTGCCTCCTGCCTTTTACTCAATGCCACTGTCTCTAATCCATACAACATCGCAGGTCTCACCACAGTCCTAAAAAACTTTCCCTTTCATTCTTGCAGATACCCTACTATCACAAAACACTCCTGTCACTCTTCTCCACCCACTTCACCCTGCCTGCACTCTTTTCTTTACTTCTCTAACACACTCTCCATAACTTTGCACTGTTGACCCCAGGTACCTGAACTCCTCCACCTTCTCCAGCTCTTCTCCCTGCAACCGCACCACTCCACTGCCCTCCCTCTCATTCACACACATGTACTCTGTCTTACTCCTACTGACTTTCATTCCCCTTCTCTCCAGCGCATATATCTCCAGCTCTCCAGGCTCTTCTTAACCTGCTCCCTACTCTCACCACAAATCACAATATCATCCGCAAACATCATAGTCCAGGGAGACTTCTGTCTGACCTCATCCGTCAACCTGTCCATCACCACTGCAAACAGGAAACGGCTTAGGGCCAATACTTGATGCAGACCAACCTTCACCCTGAACCAGTCTGTCGTACCTACTGCACACTTCACTGCCATCACACTGTCCTCGTACATGTCCTGCACCACCCTCACATACTTCTCTGACACACCTGACTTCCTCATACAATACCACAACTCCTCTCTTGGCACACTGTCGTACGCTTTCTCTAAATCCACAAATACACAATGCAATTCCTTCTGTATACTTCTTCATCAACATCCTCAAAGCAAATAAGGCATCTGTGGTGCTCTTCCTCGGCATGAAACCATACTGTTGCTCACAGATGGTCACCTCTTCTCTCAGCCTGGCTTCCACTACTCTTTCCCATAATGTCATGGTGTGACTGATCAACTTAATTCCCCTGTAGTTACTGCAGGTCTGCACATCTCCCTTAAGCTTAAAGATCGGTACCAGCACACTTCTTCTCCATTCCTCAGGCATCTTCTTACCTTCCAAAATCCTGTTAAACAATCTGGTTAAAAACTCCACTGCCATCTCTCCTAAACATCTCCACGCTTCTACCGGTATGTCATCTGGTCCAACCGACTTTCCACTCTTCATCCTTTTAATCGCTGCTCCCACTTCCTCCTTACTAATCATATCTACATCCTGCTTCACCAGCTCCACATCATCCAACCTTCTCTCTCTCTGATTTTCCTCATTCATCAGCTGCTCAAAATGCTCCCTCCACCTTCTTAACACACTCTTCTCACTAGTCAACACATTTCCATTTCCATCTTTACTGCTCTAACTTGCAGCACATCCTTCCCAGCTCGATCCCTCTGCCTGGCCAATCGGTATAAATCCTTTTCTCCTTTCTTAGTGTCCAACCTCTCATGCAGCTCCTCATATGCCTTTTCCTTGGCTTTCGCCACATCCCTCTTTACCTGCTTCCGCATCTCCTTGTACTCCTGCCTACTTTTCTCATCACTCTGTCTATCCCACTTCTGTTTTGCCAACCTCTTTCTCCTTATGCCGCTTTTGTCATAAGTGATTGTTGTGCCACTCACATTTCAAAGTTCCTGCAATATTTGATTTTAACTACATGGTTTATTAATTGTACGGTATAAAGTAAAGGGAGGTCGCGTCTTTCTTGGCCGGGAAGATACCCCTTTTATAGAATTAATAAAAGATGATACTGTCTGTTTGGTGAAGAACAGACCAAATAATTGTAACTTTAATTCCATCACTGTTAATTCAACAATTTAATTTAAATATATATTAATAATTATAACCCGTTATTGTTATTAATAAATATTTTCTTTTTTGTGAGCTAAAGCTGCACAAGGGCGTAGTTCCGGCTCTAGGCACACCAGAGGTTTCCTTTACAGTCAAAACTGTGTTCCTCCTGGGATATTTTTTGTACTCCCTCTTTGTGGCCCCCTTTTTCCTGAAGTTTACTCCAGGCATGTCCAGTGCTTCCTTTACCCTAGAACATGGTATGTTTGCAAGGTACCCTTGGTCATCCCACGACCTGTTATGTTCCAGGAATACTTCCTCCTCCTTTCCAAACCCCAGAACAGGAAAAGCTGAACATATACTGTATGTCATATATGGACATTTATGTTCACAGAACAAGTCTGTGGAGTAAGTCAGAGCGACTGTTTGTCTGCTATGGCCATCCTAGGAGAGGCCTTCCTGCGAACCAGCAGACACTTAGCAGATAGATTGTGGATGCTATTTCACCCTCCTACAAGTCCTCTGGTTGCCCCGCTCCTTTCTGGGTCAGAGCTCACTTGACCCGAAGTGTCACAGCCTTTAAGGCTTTGTCCTCTGGAGTTTCTCTACCAGACATCTGCAATGTCCACCCCTTGACTTGTCCACCCCACTGACCTTGTCAGGTTTTATAGCCTTGACAATAGTGCCACTTCTGCCCCCTCAGTCCTTTGGAAAACTAGGGTGGCAGAGAAATCAGGGATCAGGGTCAGGATCAGGATCAGGATCAGGATCAGGATCAGGATCAGGATACAGCGCAGGCAAGATGGCAAGACTGATCTCAGGGGCTAGAAAACCGGTAAGATAATCTGGCCAGGAGCTAAAGTCTTGATTCTCCTTATATACCGGGAGGCGCGGAAAAACGGCAAGATGGCCGCCGACCCGGAAGTGCTCACCGCGGAACCGGAAGTGCACGCCGCACTTCATACGTAACCTGGAGATGTTCTTGGTCAGGGTATGAAGAGTCCTAGTGGTTCCAAACTGATGGAGGCCAATGTGCTCAATGGGACCATCAATGCTGCAAATATTATTATGTACCCTTCCCCAGATCTGTGCCTCAATACAATCCTTTTTCGAAGGCCTACAGACAATTACTAGGACGTCATGGTTTGATTTGTGCTCTGATGCACTGTTAACTGTGAGACCTTATATAGACAGGTGTGTTTCTTTAGAGAACATATCCAATCAACTGAATTTACCAAAGGTGGACTCCAATCAAGTTGTAGAAACATCTCAAGGATGATCAGCTCAATTTCAGTGTCATGGCAAATTATGTGAATACATACTGTATGTACATGCGATTTTTATTTATTTTTTATTTGTAATAAATCTGCAAAGGTTTTAAACACTTCTTTCACGTTATCATTATGGAGTATTGTTTGTAGAATTCTCAGAAAAATAATTAATTTAATTCATTTTGGAATAAGGCTGTAACATAACAAAATGTGGAAAAAGTGAAGCACTCTGAATAGTTTTAGGATGCACTGTAGGTACTCTCATGGCACCTTGAAATTCAATCCTGTTTACAATTTGTCTCAACTAATTTTTGTTTTCAGTCAATTGTTTTTGAAAAGCTATCTATTGCCAAAAAAAAAAAAGTCGACACATACATTAGGTTCTAATAGCAGCTCTCATACCAGGTTCTATCCATTTAGCTTTGACTCTGCATTTCATTTAAGCCACTAATCCTGTCAGGCACCATTAGTTCCCGTCTATCACTGAAACATTAAGAGTTTTATAGTA
This sequence comes from Silurus aristotelis, assembly GCF_946808225.1. Classification (NCBI taxonomy): domain Eukaryota; kingdom Metazoa; phylum Chordata; class Actinopteri; order Siluriformes; family Siluridae; genus Silurus; species Silurus aristotelis. Next base: position 13,347,874 of record NC_139582.1, read on the forward strand.
ACATCTGGCCAGTGGCTGTAAATCCAGAGACCACGGATTGCAAGGCACAAAACAAATCAGTAATCGAGAAATAATTGCGTTACTGCTGAGCCAGTGAGGTGTTTATGCTGTGAGTATGCAGTGAAGGGCTCTCGAGCTGTAAATTAATCTGTGGCAATTTCAGCCTCCATTCTCTCTCACTCTCTTGCCTGGCCTGTCATCTTGATTGATAAATAACCCCTCCTGAAGACAGCACCACACATTACGCCAATTAGTCTATCTTATTTATTTATTTATTTATTTATTTATTTTTTATTATTTTTATTTTATTTATTTTTTTTTTTTGCAGACTTGAATGGATCCTGTCTTCAACTTTATAAGCAAAGAGCTGAGATTTTACCCCATATTCCTGATTTCCTCCTTGTACATCTTAAATCATTCAATACACAACATTTATTATCATTTTGAATCGATCTGTAGGGCGTTGTTTCGCTTGAGGCCATGTTCTCTCATACTGAATCAGGACCTTGATGTGTTTTTCATCCGTCCTCCCTCAACACACGTTTATCTCCTCAGAGAAATCTGCTCGACATCATCCTGGGCAGCAGGTGTTCGTGTTGAGATCAGCCCGCCCGGTGATAAAAACCAGCTCGTGTCAGATGATGAAATGCTTCTAGTGTCGAAGCACAGGGAATTGAGTTTCATTAGCTGTCAGTCAAAAACCATACAATTCAGTTGCCTGAAAAAAAAATTTATAGTGATAAAACAATGTCTTACATGAAAATCTGTAAAAATTGTAGTAAATAAATGATTCAAATCAAATCAAAATAGACATAGTGTTGAAATTCATTTTGATAATTTCAGCTTGCATTTTTAGAAATCAAATGACAATTTTTCTTCTTTTGAATTTGTACAGATTTTTTAGATTATCCACTCAGAAAAAAAAAAAAAAAAGATTAAGATAAATTTTTCTCATTGCAGTTCAATAAACCTTTATTTTCTGTTTTAAATTATATGAACTTGCGACATTGTGGGATGCAAAACCCATAATAAATATAATTGCATAGCCATGAGAGAGGAAATCAATGTCAGAATCTAAATCATAATGTGTACATGAATTATCATCAATTCTAAGATTGTACATAATGGAACAAAATGGTTCTCCTGAACCAAACACATAGAACTACACATGAATATGTAACGATTAATACCAGTGTGAGACGTTAATTTCAGTATTAAATCTTTATTGACTGGGTAATTCTGATCATGAACCTTTTCTGGCTATATAGGGTTCTTACTCTGTAAGTTGTAGGCACCATTTTCTTAAGATGTCTTTGGATGAGTTAGCATAAAATTTTCCCTTAAACTAGGAAATCCAAACCTTTTCCAGCATTACAATGTCCGTGTGCAAAAAGTGAGCTCCATGAACATATAATTTGCATGGGGTTGGAGTGGAAGATCTTTAAATGCCTGGCTATTAAGCTCTGAACTTAACACTATTGAACACCTTTGGGATGAATTGGAATACTGACTGCACCCCAGGACCTCTCACCCTACATCATAACTTGACTTTAGTAACACCCTTGTGGCTGAATAGTGGAATTTTTCCCAGAATAGTGGAGGTTATTGTAACAGCAAATGGAGATTAAATGTGGAATGGTTTGTTCAAAAAGCACATACAAATCTGATGTTCAGGTATCCACAAACTTTTGTTCTGTATCATGGATGACATTCTTATTTGTATCATATCAGATATTTAACAATAAACAAAAGCTGATGAATTTATTTATTTTTTTATATATATTAAGATGACTAGCGATAAAAAGCATGTCTGTTATTGCTACTCAATTTTGTCTTTCAAAAGAATGTCTCGAAATGATGAAATTGGTCCCACACACATAAATACACACACATACATAGGTGCGCACACACACACACACACACACACACACACACACACACACACACACACACACACACACACACACACACACACGCACGCACACAAGTTTGCTGGCTGACTCTCATGCCGACTGTAAACAGTAGCTTTTGTTCTGCCGCTGCAGTGGCATTCACTCTAAATGTAAATGAGCAATGTTTAGTAGTGAAGTCAGGTACACAACACACACACACACACACACACACACACACACACACACACACACACACACACACACACACACATTCTGACAATGCTATGTGTGCTCACTCCAATGCACTGACAAACACTAAAACAAGTATTAAAATACGACATCACACAAATGAAGGTCCTCACATTTAAGACTTTACACACACACACACACACACACACACACACACACACACACACACACACACACACACACACACACACACACACACACACACACACACACACACACACACATTTTAAGGCCTGTTTTCACCTATTTATTAGTATCCACTACTATTAGAATGGATAATGCTTGTTTTGTGTGTGTATTTCAGTACAAAAAAATATGTTCTTTATACAATGTGACAGATTTCTGTGTAAATTCCACATTCATTGCATGCAGTATACTTATCCAGTTCAATCTAAAACAAGTTGCCATGACAGCTGTGCCAGTCCACATCTGTTTATGTGTGAACTTTGATCTTCAAAACATGGCAGATTTTGTGTTTTGGAATATAGCTATTGTAAAGCAGCTTTACCAAAATGTATGTGTTTTCTGCCGATCAATTCGAATACAGGCAGTAACTATGTTATGCTGGTTCGGCTTACATTTTTTTAATCTTATGATGATAACAGCAATATTACAAAATAGTAAAAAAAAAAATTACATTTCACTCAGCAGGCAAACATAGCAGCGTATACAGTATGCAGTAGGATACGTTCGGCTGCTGAGTAAATGTTCGCATCTCCCACCTTTTGAGATGCCTCACTTTTGCTAGCGGCCCACAGAGTTCAGTTGTCTCAGTGTTTGAGCGCATATTATTTCTGTCTTTTAATGTTTAAAAGCCCATTTTAAGCTCTTGTCTCTCTAGTTTTATTGGCATTAACGAAAACTAAAACAAAGTGCACTGATTAGTCTCATTAGCTCCAGGTGTGCTTTTTACCACAGGTTTCATCTGGCTCTGCCTTCCACTCAACCATGCAAATACATACTATAAAGAATATACATTGTGGTAATGTAAATTGCTCTGTTTTGCTACATTTTGTACTGTAATATTTAAAATTATTAAATTATCTTTTACCAGAATTTACTTCACCACAGTCCTATACCTCATCAAACACACCACCACCTCTTCAAATACTCCCTCTTCACCATGCACACCTCATCACACCACTTTACCTTACCAGCTTTTTTCAGGAAGAAAATTTACTAGAAGAAATAATAAATATATATTACACATGTGAACATTCATTTCAAATAATGACTAATATTGTTATTATTTCTTATAAAAAAACTCAGGTGTACAGTGAACAGTTTTCTTGTTCACTGCATAATCTCGTGGATTATTTCTGACTGTTAATGTCTTCAATGCTATTCTATAAAACAAAAAAAAAGAAATATGTAAAAATGAAAAGCGAGCACGTACACATTAACATGTAGAATGTAGAAATTATTAACTGTGACCTCTGGAGGTTTGTGGTGAACATTCAGAGAATCTCTGTATTACATGAATAATTATAATTTTTCCTTCAGATGGGTTTTTGTGCATGTGTGAGTTTCACCAACAGTCTGCTGAGGGATCAGGGATTTGTGTTCTAATAATATACTCATCAATAAAATAATAAGCTAAACCATGTGCAGAGCCTAGCTGCATCCTTTAGCCAACCAAAGGCTTTTGCCCAACCAAAGGTTTCTGTCAAGTATGACAATTTGCCCAGTGAACTGTTCTGCCCAACTGGAGTTTTGGTCAACCAGCAGATTTTAACCAGATATCTTACCCAACAATCAGTTTCTGCTAACCATAGTTTTTCTTTTTTATGCCTAACCAAAGACTTCTGCCAAGAATATATTGCCCAGCCACGGATTATAGCCAACCAAAACTTCAGTTTTTGCAAAACATGAGGCTTTGCCCAGTGAGATGTTTCTGCCACCCCATAATCACTGCCAATCTATTGGCTTTGTCTAGTAGGTGTTCTTTTATTTTTTTACCTCCCATAGAGCTTTGTCCTTCATTGGATTTGTGACCAAAGGCTTTTCCCAACCTGTGATTCTGTCCAACCAGGTGATTTGCCCAGTAGGAGGTGGTTGCCTTCTTTTTCCAACATTAAGTTATGCCAAACCAGAGACTTCTGCTTAAACATGGAGCTTTGGCCAGCATGAAAATCTGCCCAACCACAGTATTTGCCTAGTAGGAGGCTTTTACCCAAAATGAGGCTTTACATTAACTAATGCTGGGGTCCAAAATAGTTTCTTCCCTTGGTTTCCTTTTAACCTACACAGGGTTTGTACCCTACAAAAGGCTTTGCAAAGAATAATTGTTTTGCCAACCTGAGACTTCTGCTTAAACCCAGCATGGGGCATTTTCTTGGAGCAGACCTTTAAATGTTAATCCATTCACTGTATAGATTACTTATATATTAGGTACACTATATGGACAAAAGTTTGTAGACACCTGGTTTTATCAGGTATGTGCTTTTTGAACATCCTATTTCACATTTAACCCCCTTTGGTGCTATACTAACATCTACTGTTCTGGGAAGATTTTTTCATCATATTTTGGAGTGTGTTTGTGGAGATTTGTGCTTATTCAGCCACAAGGGTTTTAGTAAAGTCAATTACTGATGTAGGGTGAGGAGGCCTGGAGTGCAGTCAGCATTCCAATTTATCCCAAAGGTGTTGGAGAAATCAGACTTTTATAACAGATACCACATACTGTATACAGGACAATACAAGTCTCCCAATACTGTTGTCCATATAGTATGTTCCTTACATATAACAACATTCTATCTTTTACTTTAAATGTGTAATGTGTAATTCAACTTCACATCTCACTCAATTAGTTTAGTTCCTTGATCAATTCAAGGAAATTGAGGAAGGAACATTCAGCAAACAGTGTTTAACTGAAGATCAAGGTCAAAGCAGGAAAGTGTATACTACTTGTCAATCACTTGAGCGATAGCACACACACACACACACACACACACACACACACACACACACACACACACACACACACACACACACACACACATACACACATCTGCAATATCCTGAGTCAGCAGGTAAACAAAGGTGTCAGAACAAAGATACACTAGGGATGCAGGATGCAGTGACCCCTGATGAATCATCTCACTCTAAATGCTGAGGGTTGTTTTTTATTTATTTATTTATTTTTATTTGTTTCCATGTAATATAATAATAATAATAATAATGTTATTAGATGATTTCAGACAATATTTCTAAATCATATTTATTTAAACATAATTTAATATAATTTAATATTAACATTTAACTAAGCATTTTATTGAATGATTTATTTATTAATGCAAATAGATAGATAGATAGATAGATAGATAGATAGATAGATAGATAGATAGATAGATAGATAGATAGATAGATAGATAGATAGGTCTGGGGTTTTTCAGGGGTCCATTTTGAGGGTCTATTTCGTTTCAACTGAGATTAACCTCCCCCTACCTTCTTCTAAGATTAAAATCTAAGAACATTGGAAACATTAGGCAAATACACAAATGATTTTAGTGAAATTAAGAAATAAACTTGAAGGGGTGGTGTGATGAAACAGAGTTTATTATTATTTCCTTTAACAGCACATCTGGGCATTTTGCAAATACATTTTCAAATGGCACTGCATTAATTATTGTTTGGTGTCAATTTTCCTGTTGCATTACATAACAACATTCATTGGGAGAGAAAAAAAAATGACAAAATAATTAAAGCAGTGCCATTCTAAAATTTACTTGCGAAATGCCCAGATGTGCTGTTAGAAAAATAATATAGAAAATAATAATAAACTCTGTTTCCCTGAAGACTTATTAGTTGACATTATAAAGAAGGTTATAAAAGCTAGGATTGTTTGGAATTGGTGCCTTCTTTTTTTGAGTATCTAGGTGTTTTTGGTGTGTTGCCTTTATCCTGATTCTAATTAATTTTTCTTTGTTCTGTGTTAGATTTATTTTTTCCAGAATTTTCCACATTTGCATGACACTGACCGATGACAATCCAATCAGCTAGGCATAAATTAAATATCAACTTAGTTTCTTTTTTTTATTATTATATTTAATTATATGTTTTGTTTGTATTTGTACATGGCCGAACTGTTTGTTGTTTAATTGGAATGTTGCCAATATTGAGGTTTGAAGTGATTAGATTTTTATTTTATTTTTTATTTGTGTCATAGGGATAACTCCAAAATGCTATATGAACCTGTGCTGCCATGGAGAAAACCAGTGTTGTAACTGGTGTTTTGTATGGAAAGTCTTTCTTATGTACTGTAACACTATGAATAGGTAAAATTTGATAAGTTTTGTCACCTTTTGTATTTAATTACACTAATCATTCATTTTTAACACATTTAATATGTATTATTAATTCCTCAAAAGTAGTATATTTGTTATTTTTGTGTGTTGCCTTAGTGGGTAAAGCAGTTGTCTTGGGAGAATTTTCACTGCATACATTGGGATATTATGCCCTCTCAGGTACCATGGGGTTCTTAGTGAATTAGTACACACCACCTGTGCAAACTTGATGACAAAGGTTAAGTTATTATATTTTGGTTAGGTTGTTTGCAAGTTAGCACAATAAGTCATGCTTTCATAGCCTTATTACCCTGATTTGATTAGGCAACACATTTGAACTGGTTCTAGGTTTGTGGGTTCTTGAACTTTTAATGAGGAAAAATATACATTAATAATCCAATGAAAGCTGGATTTTTTTGCAGCAGCCATCATATAGAATTCAATCTCAGTTTTCTAAGACTGATTAATTTAGTTGGTTATAGGTTTGGGGTAACAAAAAAAAAAAAAAGGTAAGCTGAGCGACATTGTTGAATTATAAAATTTAGAAATTCCCCTTCAGTACCACCTTTGCATGACCACTGTAGCGTCTGGCACAGGTCATTTAGACTTCATGTCCCAGGCATTCCTTTTAACCTATGACATCTACATCTCAATCAAAAGGTGAAACATTTATTGGGGGTGGTATATCCGTTAAGGGTCACACTCCCCCTCCGAAGACACTAAACACGGCCCAAATCCTAAACTCTTGTTTAGTTTACCGGGACCCATTAAACAATAAAGTCATAAAACTCATGAAACAATCCAAACTCGAAACTTGATCCAGCATGGCTGCTTGTGACAAACACACACAACCGGCTCCAGAACGTTTGGATTTTACCACAGGACAGATAACCCCCTTTTGCAGATATTCTGTTTGACCCTCACACACACACACACACACACACACACACACACACACACACACACACACACACACACACACACACACACAATCACACAGTCTCACACACACATACACACACACATACACACACACACACACCACCCTGAAAGCCAGATAACCCCCCTGGTCTCTCTGGTTGAATTCACAGCGACCCTCAGACCATAAAACAATTCACTCTCGGAACTCGGCCCCAGTACGTCTGTTTGTGACACACACATATGCAGACACACACACACACCAAAAGGGAGCATTCTTTTATTAATTAAATAATAAATAGAATGTCCCACTTCACATGATACAAACATACATCTTGTTTGTATTTTCTACTATAAATAAAGCAAGTGTTTACCTCTACATCAATAATATTTAAACCTTAAAATGTTTAGCAATATAACTCTGTGTTAAATGTTGTCTCTTCTCTTCTTAAGGCTTGATTGACTTAGAAGTATCTGTTCTTTACTTTCCTGACAAGGGTGCATTTTATTTATCAGAATACAACATTGTATTAACATCAGTTAATTACTGATCTCTGTAAGTTAATGTACCTCTGCCTTATACTGTCATTCCTTTTCATGTTTAGTATCCAAATGACCGCAAAATTATCTGTTTCTTTATTTTTCAAACAATGGTGCATTTTATTTGATCATGAAATGTACCATACCGTCTTAATTCACTTTGAATAAAACTTTAAAGTCCTCCAAAAGCAAGTATAGCCCGGAAACCATGCCCACAGATGCATGAACAAGAAAGTTTTTCCCTCCAAAATTTCAGGCCATAGCATTGGCCATTCCCCCAAGGATGGGTGGGATTCAGGACCTTTAAAACACCTTGAACCCAACTAATCATTGTCCAGTAAGAGTGCAGTCAGGTCCAGTCAGAGTTCAGTCAAGAGAGCAACTCGCTCACTCGGCTCGACCGGAAAGGCTCGGACCCCAGGGGCCCGATGGCCCGGAGAGTCGGACGCTTCGAACAGCTCAGCAGCGACTCTTCGGAACTAGATCTCAAATCTCTTTTGAGATCTTCCAGCAAGCTTTATCTTCAAAACACCAACTGCTCTGATCTTCAGGAGAAGCTGGGAGAACATCTGACTCCATCCTAACCGACTCGTCCAAGATTCTTTTGTCTACCGCATCCAGACTCTTGTGCAACAAGTTAATGCAAGTAACCGGTTTACCAACTAATTTAGATGCGTGTTAAGTTTGAACCCCTTAATATTAAGGCGAATTTAAATTTCCGTGACGATTTCTCAGTTAGGATGTGATTAATTTGAAGTAAGCGGCCTTTCCTTTCTTTATCTCCTTCTTCCTTTCCTTTCTCTTCTTCCTTCCCTAATTTCAACTTTCTTTTTATTTTATTTTAATTTACTTTTTGTTTGTTTGTTTGTGTAGTTAGTTTTATGTTGTGTTTGTCTCATTCATTAAACGCCGTATTTTTCATAAGTGATGGTCTCTGAGTACGTTCCATAAATGAAGTTCCTGCAACATCAGGTCTGAACTACATGCTCTATTTAATTTAAATTAATTTACGGTATAAAGTAAAAGGGGGTTACGTCTTTCTTGGCCAGGGAGATACCTCTTTTATAGAATTAATATAAAATTATACTGTCTGTTTGTGTAATGTTAATTCCATTACCGTCAATTCAACTTAATTTAAATATTTAGGATTAACTATAACCCGTTATAATTACTTATAAATATTTACCTTTCTTTGCGAGCTAAATTCGCTACATATAATGGTGGAGAATTCGGGCAAACTGTGCTTCCAACTATATACTCAATTTATCTGTATTATAAGTTTGTCCCTCTTATCCCCCAGTCGCTACACCACGCTCTGAACCACATGTGTAATCAGTCCAATTGAAAAGTGTGATGTCACCCCGCTGGTGACCAGGAAGCTATAAAAGCACATGCAGTGGAGACGGCACTAGCTTTTGTTTGATCAGAAAGCGCTCTGTGTGTGTCTGTTTGTTTGCCACAGGTAAGTATTGGTTAATCTGTTAAACGAAAAAAATAATAATAATACATAAAAAAATGGAAAAGCGAACTTAAGGCAAGTGGTCTTTTAGGCTGTGTGTAGCTTGTCTAGGATGCTCATACTGAAATAAGTCATGTCTCAAATCAGGACAGAGGACTGGTTTGTCACGATAGATCTGAAAGATTACTCTCACCCTGCACCTTTTACTAAGTATGTGGATGCGGCTCTGGCTCCTCTGAGATTCCAGGGCATTCGCATACTGAACTATATCGACCATTGGTCAATATTAGCTTAATTAGAGCACTTGGCAACCTGGCATTGATATGTTGTTCTTGCTCACATGAAGGGATTAAGGTTAAGACTAAATGCCAAGAAAAGTGTACTTTCTTTGATACAGAGGACCACTTATCTAGGTGTGGTGTGGGATTTGACCAATATGCGGGCACAGTTGTCTCCTGCTCAAGTTGAGTCTATCGTCATGGCTGTTATAAGAGTAATAGAAGGCCAGTCAATCACTGTAATGCAGTTCCAATGACTGCTGGTTTTAATGGCAGCTGCAACGTGGTGCCACTTGGCCTCCTATACATAAGACCCCTGCAGTGGTGGCTCAGGACCATATGGTTCTCCCGAAAGTGCAACCCACTCCACACAATCAAGTTCATACTTGTTAAGGTCACACAGTGTTTTAGACATGTGGAGGGAACCCGGGACCCTGTTACAGGGCCCCATGTTGGGGGCTCCTAGTCATCGTGTAAGCTTAATGATGGATGCCTCACTCATAGGTTGGGGGGCGGTGTGCCCAAGGTCTAGAAAAAGGGTCCTATCTCTTAAGGCCAGCCCAGGAAATGGAGGCTCCACCCGGCTGTGGTGGAGCAGATATGGAGGAAGTTTTACAGAGCACAAGTGGAACTCTTTGTGACTTGAGAAAGCTTGCACTGTCCCCTCTGTTTTTCCCTCACTCACTCAGCTCCTCTCGGACTGGACACTATGGTGCAGGTGTGGCTACGAATGTGTGGTTTTTCACCCGCTTACCTCCCTCCCGGGAGTTTTGAAGAGATTTTGCTCGAATGGAGTCTGTCTTCTTCTGGTAGGCGTATGGACAGGGATTTCTGACTATGGTGGGTCTCATCAGCAAGAACAATGAGTCAGCATACAGAGAAGAGGTGCAACTGTTAACAGCCTGATGTGGAGCAAACAACCTGTCTCTGAACACTGACAAAATAAAAGAGCTGTCTGTTGACTTTAAGAGAACACAGAGCGACGATTCTCCACTAATCATCGATGGATCCTCGGTGAAGATTGTCAAGATCACCAAATTCCTTGGTGTTCATCTGGCAGAGAACTTTACTTGGTCACTTAACACCAGCTCATTCACCAAGAAAGCCCAGCAGTGTCTCTACTTCCTGAGAAGGCTGAGAAAAGCCCATCTCCCTCCCCTATCCTGACCACATTCTACAGAGAGACATTTGAGAGCATCCTGAGCAGCTGCAACACTGCCTGGTTTGGGAACTGCACCGTTTTGGATCAAAGACACTACAGAGAATAGTGAGGACGGCTAAAAAGATCATCAGCATCTCTCTCCCCTCTATCACGGACATTTCCACCCCACACTGCATCTGCAAAGCCAACAGCATTGTGAATGACCCCACACACCCCTCACACACACTTTTCACCCTCCTGTCATCAGGAAAGTGGTTCCGAAGCATTCGGGCCACCACATCCAGACTGTGCAACAGTTTCTTTCTCTCAAGCCATGAGGCTTCTCAATACAGAACCAAATTGAAACTCATGCACACACACACACAAATGTGTGACTGAACTGTGTTACTGATCAGTACAACACAGAATTAACGCACACTCGTACTCACTTTACACATCAATGTCTCAGCACCACCCATATTATATCACTTCATTATTACAAACTGTTTACATGCTTTTTGACTGCTGCTATTGCTGTTTTGCACAAACCGTTTTGTTAACATTTTGTTAAAATATAAGGTACACTCACATACTCAGTTCTCTCTTAAACACTGCACACTGCTCTCTCCGGTTGGCAGATTACACACATGGTTCAGAGCATGGTCACACAGAGACATTCCCAAAGCATTTTTGATGCAACTCGAGTTTCCAAAGGAAACCCTTTTGCCAATTCACCACTGTTCCTTACTTGGACCACTTTCAATAGATACTGACCACTGCAGACCGGGAAACACCCCACAAGAGCTGTAGTTTTGGAGATGCTCTAACCCAGTCATCTAGCCATCACGATTTGGCACCCTTTTCTTTTTTCGTATATCCCAGATATTTATAGACTGTTGTTAACAAAAGAGGCGATCCTACATAGTGGTATATATGGTCCTGTTCCATCTTTTTTGAGGTGTGTTGCAACCATTAATTTCAAAATCCTCCCCCCCCAAAAAAAAAAGGAAAAACGGAAAATTTTCTTTTTTAAAGTGTTCTATGTTCTTTTGTGAATAAAATATAAAAAAAAAAAACAAGAATTAAATAAATTAATAAAATAAGTATATATATCAGAAACTCCTCTGTCCTGAAAACATCAGCAAATGTGAAGGTACAGTTAACATTAGATAATACTTCCAACGATATATAACAACAACAATTTAACAATAAATAACACATTTTCACATCTCTTTTTTAGATTACACCTGTATATGTTGTGCATTATTCATGGAGTGTCCAAATAGAATAATATTTAACACATACAGACTTGAACAACCATAATAACTTTTAAATATTAATTTAAGAAAAATCTAACAAAGCAGAAAAACTTGTGAAGACAGCAAAGACCTGTTTATTTTCTGAGAATCTAATAAACCCGTCAGAATTTCACTCACTGAGGTTTTCTGGCCATAATTGCTCTACAGCAACAAACAAGCATGATATACACTAGCACAAGCGCTCAAGTCAATTTAAAATGATGAAAGCATGATATGAAATAATCTATGGATCCCAGTGTTGGCTTGGAGTAAATTTGGCACTACACAAATAAAGCTCTCAGTCAGAAGCAGATTTTTGTCCCCGAGCAAATCTCGCCTTGTGGAAGCAATACTCCCAATAATGATAGCGTGACAATTTCCAGCCTGCACTGACAAGCCTGAGTTACAAGCATCTAATCTCGCTATCAGCAATTTTGTTTCAACAGGCGAGATTTAGCCTAAACAGATACGATGACATATTGAAAATGAGTCCACAATAAGTTTTTTACTGTGCAGCTCTGCTGAGACACTAATACTGAACATATTTATTGCCTTCCAGTAAAAATAAATAAATAAATAAAAATACAGTATCATTTATGCAGTATGGCAGTGTTCAGAGAATTGGAAGATGATGAAACGTAGACACAAAGGAACATTTCCAAACTCATAATTCGTTAATGACCCGCTGATATTCCATTTGTTTCAAATGATTAAATGATTAGATTTACAATCCGACAGCAAATAAATGCAGTAGGAAATGGATTTGTGATGCATTTCAGAGCCATTATAGAATTCGGGTACGAGGGAAAAAAAGCTAAGAAAAAAATCTCAGCTCCCTGCTGAAGATAAGCAGAAAAAATATATTATAAAGTGCTGATGAATATATTAGACTAAACTGTGGTTTATGATGTCTCAGTGGGGTGAAATCTGAGTGCAATTATTTCTTTAAAAGGCTCAGACTCAACAGAAAAGACAAAAAGATGGATCAATAAATAAGTGAATACATTTCTTTATTTCGCCTCACTGCTGCTTTGGGTTTTGTGCTCAAAGTTGTTTTATTTATCATTGTGATTTTTTTTTTTTCAAGATTCACACTGATAAATCATTTAGACAGATTATTAACTATTAACCATGAATTCTTGATTCTGATTGGTCAGAAGGTGTCAATGTGGGAGTCAGCAGGTCTGACTGCAAATCACAGGTTTGGATCAATGCTCTTGTTTTAATACGTTATCCTTTTCTAGAGCAACAGCTCATTTACAGGGATGTGCAGAGTAGACGCAACACCGCACCAATTTTAGCTTTGTGAGTCATTTAAGAATTCTTAGAATTTGAATTGAAACAAAAAAAAAATGAAACAAACATACAAGCAATAAATAAATAAATAAATAAATAAATAAATAAATAAATAAATAAATAAATAAATAATATGCCTCTCCCTGGTCAGTGTAGTGATGCAATGACCGACTTTCTGTAAGTTAGACCTGGTCCTGGTTGTCCTGGTCCTGGTTGTTTCAAATGTATCCCTTTTAAGAATTATGAAGGGGAGATTTGGGAAGCTTCACTACAGCTGATTATGATTCAGGTCAGTGTAAAAACATCTCCAGTGATGATCCAGAAGCACATGGAATAAATTTCAAGTGTCATAGGAGGATAAAATGTAAATATTTATGATAATATGATTTGTATTATTTTTTACATTTAATACATGTGATTATTTGGCAAACATTTTTTCTTTGTCATTGTGTTGTATGGAATGTGTGGAAAGAGTCTCTAGTGTCACAGTCAGAGATGAACCTGTTATTAAGTTTTCTTAAAGGAAAACATTTTATTTAATTTTACAATCTACATGAACATTGTTCAAGCACAAAATCACAGTCATGCCAAAGACAGCATAATAGATGTGGGTTGTGTTATGGTTCTATAGAAAAACGGCACTGTGGTGTCCTCAGAGATCATAGCTCTAATAACTCAGTGTGTTTAGCATCATAAGTTCATCCCAAGAGCTTCAGGGGGTCAAGAACCCATGGAGGACAAAAGCACAAAACACACACCTCGTCCTGGAAACGTGGCAGATTTGGGGAAGATAATCAGTCATCATGAACTAGCGTTAGCTGATACACAGCCTCTGAGCGGTTCACACGCTTTTCCGCTTATTATTTCAGTCAGCAAACACTCCAAAAAACGCTCACCTCCTCTGTGTGATGTGCAGAACAACCAGATATTTTTCTGTGTTATTACAAAAGCAAATAATACATAAAAACTGTTCAATAATTTATACCCACCTCCACACACTATAATGATTTACTTAATAATGTTAGTGACATTTCTCTTTCTTTATTTTCTTTCTGTTTAACGCTTTCTTTCTTTCATTTTAATATTTAATTGTAACATTTCTAATGCATCTTTTTATATTTAAATATATCTGAATAGCTATTTTACTTTATTTCTACCTTTTTTCTTATTTTTTTTTCTCTGAAAATGTAACAAAACGCAAAGCTTAACACAAAAAATTGCAAATATAATAGTTATAATTGTAATAAAAAGTATAGAGTAGAAATGTAATTAAAAATATATTTTTATTATATAAATCCTAGTTATATTTTTATGATACACATCATAATATTATTAAGAAAATGACTAAATAAATGCATTATCTTATTGCTTACTTATTAGTAATAATGATTCTTTGTAAGTGCACTAATTATGCAGTTTCCAGTATACTGTATACGCTGCACAGTAGATTTGAAAATGTAATACTAAAACCACTCAGTGTAGTTTGTAGTTCTGTTTATTGTGTATTTGTATTTTTTTTTCAACTAGTGACAGTTACATTTGGGTAAGAATCACAGAACAAACTGAGGATGACATTTTAACTCTGTTATATTTGTGTGCTGAGCACTGATCCGCATTCCTGATCTAATAATCTGAGTAAAAATGGGCGCCAGAGATCACTTGTCTGTGTGAGGATACAGCATTTTGATGGTCTGCAGGATCAGCGTTCCAATCAGATCCAGTTCCTGCTCGTCTCACTACATCGCCTTTTTATGTACCTCACACTGAGATTACAAGCTACCGGATATAGTGAACTTCATTAGCGTTTCTCTTTTTTTGCGCAATTTTTTTTTCCTCTCTGCCTTTCAAGTCATCTCTTTGTCCTAGCAGTTATTTTTCCCCGCGGTCCTTTTGAAATGCACGAGCGCCTTGCTTCCTCCGTTTGCGGTGTCTCATGCTGTGCGGGAGATTGAAGGAAACACATTTGTAAATCAACTGCTCGGCTAAGTAATTTAGCTAATGGACTAATCGGAGCTAAACTTTGTAAATGAGGGTTTTTATGAGGAAACTGCGCAGAAACGTTTCACCAATGTCACAGCCGATGAGCATGCAACTGAAAAATAGCCGAATGGATGTGAGAGGAAAGAGGGATGGTGCCTTGTCTTATCACCAGTGGTGCCCCTTATTGAGAAATAAACTCATGAGATGCAGAACACAATCACTGACTACGGTGACTTCAATAAGTGTCCTGTCACTAAAAATGCCTGAGCTCATGTTAGAAATTTTTATAAAATTAGAATCCTCAAGTCCAGTTTTTCCACTTTTACTCTATGCCTGGTTTAAATGTTTTATTATATGTATGAGCTAATCCACAGCTAGGTGTGCATTACATAAATTAAATGCATTATACAAAACAGTCCCGTGAAACATAACACATTAAACTTTTTGCAACATTTACATTTACAGCATTTGGCAGATGCCCTTATTCAGAGGGACTTTTATCTCATTCACACAATTGAGCAGTTGAGGGTTAAGGGCCTTGGTCAAGGGCCCAACAAATGCGGTAATAGTAGTGAGATTTGACCTCACAACCTATATATATATATATAGATAGATAGATAGATAGATAGATAGATAGATAGATAGATAGATAGATAGATAGATAGATAGATAGATAGATAGATAGATAGATAGATAGTGTGTTATTATGACATTATAACATTAAGACTGGTAATAACAATGATTATCTCTTCATCATGGCACATGTTAATGGGGGGGATATATTAGGCAGCAAGTGAACATTATTTCCTCAAAGTTAAAGTGTTTAGAAGCAGGAACAATGGCCAAGCATAAAGATTTGACAGCGTATGACAAGGGCCAAATTGTGGTGGCTAGATGACTGGGTAAGATCACCCCCCAAACCACAGCTCCTGTAAGTATATATTACCAATTGTCAAAGGAAGGAAAAGTGGTGAACCGGCAACAGGGTCATATGCGGCGGTGAGAAAAGGCTGGTCTGTGTAGTCTGATCCAACAGACGATCTACTGTAGCTAACATTGCTGAAGAAGTTAATGATGTTAATGCTGGAGGTGTCATCAAACCTTGGGGGCAACACAATATTAGGCAGCTTTTTGTCGCTTAGTAATTAATTTGAAAATGTTTACAAAAGCTACCTCACTCTGAATATGACTAGGCTGTAGTTTTATTTTTATTTTTGGTTACAATAGTTTAAAAATTAAGAGCATTTATTAACTCTAGAACAGTGAATAAACTAACTGGAACTACCTCTGTGTTCAGTGGATTGAACTCAAACCTCCCACTCAATCAGAATCGAGTACTCAGAATAATGCACCAAATTATAACTTTACATGTCCTTAGGGTTATTACCTGACATACATGCCATCTCTGTGTGCATCCTGGCATTATACAGTATCTCCAAACATGCTGCTACTTAAAATAGTAATTCTTCATACAGCTATTGTCTTATTTAAAAAATTGCTACTGATACAAAAGTCAGGTTTAGCATTAGGTTGATAACTTTGATTTGATATCAGAAGAAATAAAAATGATAGATTTGATCAAATCCTTTACGTAATGAAAAAGATTTTCTGTGAGCTTGAAACATTTGCATACAGGGTATGGGGAATTATATATAAAGTATTTAAACATTCAGTTTAGTTACAAAGAAAATGGTTTCAACTTTCAATTCATTAAAGAAAAGAAATTTAACATGGAGGGTTTATGACAATGTCATGACACATCCTGGGAAATAGGCATTACATTACACATTGTCCTTTTTGTCTGATTCACTTCCTGCCTTGATGGCCCGAGAGAAGTGATTAGAATGTATTAATTCCACAAGTCCGTTTCCTCTTTATCCTCAGTATTATTTGGGATGAGGCAGAGAGCCTCTGTTTGTGCCTTGACCTCCTATTTGAATAAGTTAATGCTGCAGCGTGTTTGTGGGGCGAGAGGAAAATGGAGTGAGTGCCTATCTGTTCCACGCAGAAGGCTCCAGAGAACCCGATTCCTTTTCATGTGTCAGTTTTTGAAGGTGCCATTCTCCTCTGCTGGGTTTTTATCGGCGGCAGGCCCTGACAGCTTCAAGCCGATTTCTGCAAAACCATTCATAAACATCATGATGGGAAAGCAGGAATGTAGAGAAGATGGGGAGAGAGGAAAATAGAGAGCGCAAGAGAGAGAGGGAGAGAGAGAGAGAGAGAGAGAGAGAGAGAGAGAGAGAGAGAGAGAGAGAGAGAGAGAGAGATGGAAAAGAAACATCAATCGTGTCCATATCCTTACTCAATTCTTCACGTAAATCCATGTTTATTATTAGCTGCTTTTGTGTCGTCCAAATAAACATTTGGGATCAGTGTAAAGCAACGCAACGCCATTGAGAACCGTAACGTTCTGAATGCTGCTTAAAGTTCGCTTTGGGTTTTCAATTTACAGCACGATGAGTTAAATCTGAAATCCTGGACAAAACTAATCTGACATCCTGACACCTATTCATACCACATTTCAACAGAAAAGGTATAGACCGTATAAATGCCACAGGAAAGGAAAAGAGGCTCTTTCTGTAGAAGAGAAAAGAAAAGAAAAACCTACTGTGGAGCAGAAGAATCGTGTCAGAGGTGATGAGGTTGCTGTTAAAGCCTTGGCATACAGTCAAGTATAAGTATCCATGATAACAAAACTAATATATAGTTTATATTAAAGTTGTTTGATATCACAAAATAAAATAGAATTCAGAGTTTATTATTATCAGACATTTAGACACAGTGACTCTTGGAGGTTTTCTCTTTTTTTTTTTTTATTTAAATAAATAATTGTACAAATATTGCAATTTATTATTATTTTATACATTGTGAACTCTCTACCGATCTCTCATTTTATCCTTAAGGCTACATTGATATAAATGTTGATGTGATTATATCTCAGATGACATTATCTTGTTTTCTTCTCTGTTATTATGTTCTAATTTAAACATTTTCACATGCTGTAGCTTAGAGGTTAGCTTCTCTGAAAAAAATATCCTCCTTTAAAAATCCTCCACTTGAAGCTGTTTAGCATAGCTAGACTACAATTATAAACCAACAGAGCAATGGAGCTCTAAGGTGAAACACAATTTCCACCATAACCTGGAGATGAACGCCTCCTGTCTACCTGTCTATGTCATATAACTTTGGCCAAGATGACCAGACCCTGTACAACTTCACTGAGTCTTTCTGAAAGCAGTCACAGGAGGAGTGTGAGCATGCCGAGAAAATGATGAAACTGCAGAACAAAGAGGAAGAAAGAATTTTCCAGCAGGACATCACGATTCCTATCTCTGTGCTAGAATAGGGTAAGCATAAGTAGCCTTATGCTTTGTAGTAGCTTTGTTGTATTAAGAGCCATTTGGAACATATTTTCATTGACTCAGAATCACTGACATTTTCTTCTGCGACATGATAAAACAGCAAGCAGAGTTTGAGATGCATTGCATCCCCAAACAATTTAAACAACCTTTTAAATATCTTAGTAAACTAGAGAATTATTAACAACAATTAAGAGACTATCATGGGTCTTTGCTTGCTTTAACAGATGGCATATAAATACAAAATAATATTTCACAATGAAGAACCCCTAGGATGTAAAATCACCCCTGGAAATTCACACAGCTGAGGCATTGCTTCCATCATTGTCAAAACAAATAAACCCTAAAAATTTTTTCCATGAAGTGATGGATGAAAGGGAAAGGAATAGCATGCAGAAATATACGCCAGAAAGAAATACGCCAATGGGTCATGATTACAGCCTAAGAGCTGGCAACATATATGGTTTGCAGAGCATTTAATTGGACTATCTTACAGATTTACACACTGTGTGCCATTTCAATAAATAAATAATGAAAAAACATTATGTTCCTAAACATATCACACTGAAAATTCATCTCCAAAATATTTTAGAATTTCAGGGTCCAGAACAATAATCTATACATATTGAAACCTGTACTACATGTACTGTTAATGAATAAGATGTCTAGTGATTAAACTTGAACTTCATTTATAAATACAATCAATTGTTGCTGCAGCCCAAAAAAACAAAGGATCTCAGGAACAACATATCAGTTACATGTCATTATTTTTGTCACTGTAAAAAACCTACAAATGGCAATCATAAGTGTTATATAATTCATTACATTACCCACAATTAACATTTTTTGTAGATTAATAGCAGTACTTGATAATAAAATATATATTATATTTTTGGATGATATTTGCGAATATTTTTTTTCCTTTAAACAGAAACTTCATTCTGCAATTATTAAAGCTGTAGCTGTGAGAATTTAATTTAATCTCCCACGCCTGTGTTTATAGCAACTTCTATTTTTTAATCTAATAGAGTCCATATTTTCCATTTTATACCTTTGACCTTGTGCTTTGAATCAAGCGCTAGCAGTTCTGGAGATTTATTGACTAGCAGTTTTGAGATTTCTTCACTCAAGCATTAGCTGATGGTTTGTCTGCAGAATTAATGCTGTAGTGCTGTGCAAAATTAGATTTTATCAAGAACATCTTTCTGTAATAGACAGTAAATGTGCCCTATATTGCTAATCATGGGAAAATTCTACATAATGTCAATATATATGAAAAGTATTTATTTATTTATTAAAAATAAATAAATAAATAAATAAATAAATAAATAAATAAATAAATAAATAAATAAATAAACAATTTTTTTTTTTTTTTTTTTTTTTTTTTATTAAAACTTAAAACCCTTCCACTGGGAATGCGTGTGTTCTTTTAATAAAACAACTAAATAATCATAAACAAATAATGATACTTTTTATTATTATTTTTATTATTATTGTTGTTGTTGTTGTTGTTGTTGTTGTTGTTGTTGTTGTTGTTATACAGTACTATTTTATCCTTGAAATACAGTAAAGGGGAATAAATAAGATGTGTGGGTGGAGCTACCAGGACTGTACTTCTCACAAAATAACTAAATTAGTCATAGAGGTAAATCTTAGTGTAGTTTACTGCTATAAACAGGTATTTTTTCAGTGCTGCAGTTCCAAAATGCAAAATGTAAACACAAGAGAAAAAAACAACTACATTTCCAATCATAACTGATTACAAGTAAGCTTAAATTATAAGTTTGTCTGTGTGTGTTTTTTTAAATACCTTTAAATTGTGTGAATCACATAAAAAAAAATAAAAAATGCTCATGATGTCAAAGCTGATCTGAACCACACAAATCTGGGTTAGGGTTAGTACTAAAATTTGGTCATTTAGCAAGTCAGTGCTTGAATCAATGAAACTTTTGTTAATTTGTCAGATTTTTTCCTTCTCTATTCATTTCTCCCCCATTTCCAACATATCCACTTTTATTACATTTAGCAAGTTACATGATTTAATTTATTGAATTTTTGTTTATGAGTTATTTTGCTCTCAAAAAAACCCAACAAAAACACATGGAACAACAACACAAAAACAATGATGTGTGCTGCCGGGACGCACTTTGCTGTAGCTGGCACTGGGTGTTTGCTCCCTATGTGCTGAAGAGACGTATCTCTAAAACATTACATATGTTAAGAACTTTAAATGGTCAATAATTGGAAATGTGTTTTAAAGTGTTCCTTTTTTTTTTTTTACATATTTATTTTCCCTTTGTTTACTACCAATCAATATAAATACATTTCTTAATAATTGGTAGAAATGTGTAAATTAGATGTTTTGTTGTATTTCCACCAAATTTGCTAAAATTTGATTATCACTTTTTATAATAACCAAACTGCAATTATATGTAGACCATTCAAGTTCAATATGTGACATGCGATATTGACTCAATTCAGTGTATTATTTATTGCATTGCACATATTTTAGTTATTATTGTTATTTTTTATGTTGTTGTTGCTGTTCCTGTTGATATGTTTCTTCTGTGTGCTAAAAGTTTGCACAATGTCTCAATAACTAATTGTCTGATTTTCAGTCTACTGATGAAGTTCTCAGGAACTGCAACTCTTTTTATATCAACTTCATATAATGGCACCCAATCCAGTCTTTCACCAAAAATAACACCACACACACACACACATACAGGCATGCACCATTCAGGCTGCATCATTAGTGTACATTGCTGTGCTCCGGGTTTGGGGGAACGGCGTCCTAATAAAAGGCTCATTATTTCCAATTACACCTCCCGTAACATCCATCATAAAGTGGCCATGTAAAGTGAGGAAGAGCCATTAAAGAGCATCATTAAGGGAGACGAGGACAGAGCGAGGGATCGCTTAAAGATCCACCGTGGCTGCATCTGCGCTGGATTTATGCATCCGTCAGAACCAGTTTCACAATCAAGGTTTCAATCAGGGGAATATGACTAATACGTTAAATTATACATGGACACATTCATTATAGCTCGCTTTTACGAGACAGGGTTTCTCCCTGTGTTCGATTAGCCATGTGTAAAAAAAAAAAAAAAACGCATTCACGAAGAACACAAACACAACCAGGAGCGTTGTGAACATAAATAAAGGTAGAGGTCATGTGACTAATGTGGAACTGTAGGACAATTTGGAAAGTATTTTATTAAGGAGAATAGTAAAAAAAGTGTCAGAGGATAGATAAAGAGTAAGGGAGGATGGAGAAACAATAAGGAAGGATAGAGAAAGAGTGAGTGGGAATAAAGAAAGAATACTAGATAATGAAACAAGAGATATACAGAATGGAGAAAGAGTGAGAGGTGATAGAGAAAAAGTAGAAAAAAAACTGTGAAAATGGAGGGAGGATGGAGAAAGAATGAGGGAGGATAGAGAATAAAGTAAAAAAAAAAACATCAAAATGAAGACAGATAATAAAGAAAGTTGGATGAAATATAGAGAATAGAGTGAGGGGCAATCGAGAGAGCAAAGTGAGAGAATGCAGAAAATATTAAGGGAGGGTGAAAAAAGAGAACAAGAATGATTGAAGGAAAATAGAGGTAAAGATGATAAAGGGGAAGAATAAAGGGAACAAAAATGCATAAGGATGATAAGAATGCTAAGAAATAGAAAGAACAGTAAAAGAAAACTCAAGAAAACATGACAGATTGAGAGAATCTATTTATCTCCGTATCTGCCTCTCTGTCAGTGTGTCTGTCTGTCTGTTATTGTACATATGAAATATAGGGATTGTCCTGGGCTGCCTCATTAACACTACCCAGTCTCAGTCACGCGCCTCAACTCGAGTACATTCACCATCCTGCTGCGCCCCCTGCAGTCATACACAGGTAGTGACATCATAATCAACATCGCACCTCCTGACTGTCCTCTCTTAACTAAGTAAGGGACAATTTATTCACACTGTTTAACATGTGGGGGAAATAAAGATGACTCTTCTGTTTTCTCTGTTACTGTACTATTTTTTATCTCTCATCCTGGGCAGATTTTTTTTTTCTGTCTCATGCACACACTCATCCTTCTCACCTTCTTGTTCTCCAACTCTCTCAGTATTAGAGAGAATTTCACAGACAGACAGCCTGTAATAGGTAATGAATTCTCCAACTGTTCTGTTTTTCTCTTCATTTTTTATTTTTGTTCCTAGTCTATCTGTCTGTCTGTCTGCCTGCCTGCCTGCCTGCCTGCCTGTCTGTGTGTGTCTGCCCAGCTCACAATCCATCTATCCATCCATCCATCCATCCATCCATCCATCCATCCATCCATCCATCCATCCATCCATCCATCAGTTGCTTTTTGAAAATAAACACGCTTTTACTGAAATTCTGATTGTTTGTGGATGAGAGGTGAGAGGAGTTAGTGCTTATTTCTTTATTCTGAACTAAACCAGTCTACATTCTGAATGTGAATTTTATGGGGCATCATTTTGTCCAGATGGACAGATTCTTCACTTCCTTCTTGAAGAAGTGGAATGTGAGAACATCTCATCACAATGCTGGTGCCGGTCTTGGAGTGGACACATGGCACAAATAATAGGCAAACAACACATTTCATTAAAAAAAACATGATTTAATAGTGTAACATTATATCTGATGGCATTTTTTAAAAATGTGGTGTTTTTTATGTTTCTGGTGTTCAGGTGATGATTTTAGCTTCACTGAGCAGAGTGTTTGATCCCAACAGGACTGGGATTATGTGTTCCGGTGTTTCGGACTTCTTTCTGTAATCAGCTTGTTTATCACGTCTTGCTGGCTGAAGCCCAGCCCTGGTCCGATTTTCTCCCCAGATGGTGGTCATCTGCTCACGTTATTCTTGTTCATCTGTTGTGGCATTTCCTTTGAGTCCTTTGAAGCCGCAAGCAGCGTGACGGTGAACATGCATATGCTGTTTCATGTCTTCTAATTTATGGACCTCCACATGGCAGGAAGTGTGCATTAACATATTGTGTCCTGTATCCCGGTGTTAAATACAGACTAGAGCAGATACCTGAGAGATAGAAAGTGTGAGAAAATAAAAATTATAAACTCCTCTGTTTGAGGATATCGGAAAAGTTCAAGTTACAGTTTTAACTGTGATTATGACAAAAAGCTGACACTGGAGTCTCCTTACCTAAATGTTAAACAAACCCCTGAGGGCACTGTTGGAATGTTGCTATAAAAACAATGATGTATTAGAAAATAACTGTGGGAATTAATACAATCATGTGATTTGCAGATACACTAAGGTCAGAGAATATTAATCATTAACCTTCTGACCAATCACAATCTAGAACTCAACATTATTATTATTATTATTATTATTATTATTATTATTATTATTATTATTATTATTATTATTATTATTATTATTAATTGTCACCAGGTTAATAGGAAGTTTTATTTCGAGATAATATTTCAATTGCATTTCTATAGCACTTTTAACGATAGAAGCAGCTTTGCATAAATCTGGACATGGACATACATTTATCCCTAAACTTTATTAAAATTCATAAACAGATTTTGATCAGATGAATATTGATGACACTCAGCTTCCTCTTCATGTTGGGACCACTGGGGTGAGTTTTTTTGCACCAGGAAACATTACATGAGAGAAAATGGTGGTGCATGGAGAGGCCATCTGCTGTGGCACTAGAGCAACTCCCTCATGTGTGATGCTAACACACACACACTCACTCACCCCTACTCACACACCAGACAGAAATCTGTTGAATATTCACACTTTTATACAGCACTTATATCTCCAGATGTGCTGAGAGATGTATTCTTTTTTGCCTTCTTCCTGTGCTGTCTCACACTCCCATATGTGATGATGGAGTCGTTGCTAATCCATCCTGTGTGAAGAACGTCAGCTCCATCAGCAGTCATCCAACTATTCTTTTGCCTAACACTCAGAACACTCAAATAGACCATTATAACTCCTGCTATAAGATTAAGCAAAATTATAATGAAACTACGTGGACTATGTGATCTAAATTTATTAATTAATATAATTTAAGAAAATAAGAAAAAGACTTCTATAATTCTATGATTTGTTTACTTGCATATTTTTTGTCCAAATAACTGAATCTGCTAAAAAGAAGAAATGCAAATCTCAAGTATGAACACAATTCACAATACTGACTCGCTTAAAACAAGAGCAATAGCTATTATTCATGAACAGAATGAGTGACTGAGTAAAAACTGACTTGCTAAGAGGGGAGCGAGAGAAAGATTATTAAAACTATTCACTGATTCAATCACTGAGTCATGATAGAGGTATTATTATTATTATCAAGAATTAACATCCTCCTGCATCAACATCTACTGCAGGAGGATGAAACCTGACCAGGCTCATGACAATGATGAAATGATTCTTCAAGTTGGACACTAACATAATGTGTGTTAGGAGTGATTCTTGTCATGCCTTTAATGTTTTTAGTCACATAAACTGCAATCTGTTGAAGGTGAGAAGAATAATTCTCAAATGCTGACCTCAAAAGGAATGAATTTAAAACATCACCTGCTGAATGAGAAAGTGGCAAATTTCTGTTATAAAAAAAATAAATAAATAAAAAGATTTGATGACTGAAACACTCAGCTCCTTTTCAAAGCATAGGTGCCAGTGAGCGCCCCCTGCATCACCACCACGCTCACCCAATAATATTTTTACCTGTTTAAGTTTATTATTCAGTATATGTTTACATATTTAACTTCAGACAATTTTTCAATGATAAAAATTTGTGAAATGACTTTAACATATTGATTAGAAGGTTGTGATTGACTTGTATGGTGTGGAGGTGGACTATTGTGGTGAGAGAGCGGAGATATACGGGTGGGGGAGTGGGTGGAGTCTAAAAACAGCCCTGCAAACGTTCAAAAACCAGAAAACCCACTGAATTGCTGAACACTAAAGGAGCCAAACTCAGACATGACAGTCAGGAAAGCAATGAATCAGACTCCATAACTATAAACGATCATACTTGAGATTGACACAAATATAAATACAACAGGCTTTCGCTAATTTGTAGATGCTAGAGTCAGTCATGTCACAGTATTTATTTGCTAGGATAATTAAAATAAGCTAATAGAACTCAAGGCATGTCCTTTAGCATTAGCATCTCTTTTTACAGATTCTTTCCTGAAGCAGATATGATGTAAGCAATTGTATGAGAGAGACTTCATCATCTAACCACACTGTACTTAGAGAGGCGTTAAAGCAGGAGAGTGACACACACTGAATAGCGATGCTGCTGATCTCAGACTCTTCTGCTCCCTGTAATTCACTTCAGTCGCTCTCTATTAGACTGGAGATTGAGAAGCCTTGTCCTGCTTCACACCGTTTCAGCTTCCATTACTGCACTTGCCTTTGCCTTATTCATACAAATCAAACCCCCCCTCCTTAATTCAGCACTGGGCCTCGTTTCTCAGTGCACTGACTTTACTTTAAGTTCTCGTCTCCCTGTTTGCTTTATAGACAGAATGTTCCGCAATGGGATTTTTATTTAAACTAATTTAAACTCAAGTCTGAAAGTTCTCGACATGGGCAGGTATTTCAACTTCTGGTGTATAAATAGTATATAAATAGTAACAACACCTTTATTTACACCTTTGTTTATTATATACAGTATATAGGATAAATATAATATCATATTACATATCTACTTGATATTTTAGACCACATGACCTAAGCACTATACAGACAGCTTCCCAGATTGGAGTTGGTCCTTTTGCTGGTTATTCTGGGTATCATTTACAGAATGGGCATGTATTATTTCCAGGAGAGTGGATTATCATCACAATTTTACTTAGAATATTTTTCCCCTTAATATAATCTAGAAAACCTTGAGCATGAATGATCTTCAATTGATTTTAATAATCTGAATATAAAGCTCTAAAAACCAACTTAAACAGGTGCATAACTCAATTCTGAACACTAGGAACTTTCCATTCATAAACTTTGAATTAAAATATTAGTTACAAATGTTCAATGTTTAAATGATTTGAATGAGTTCTAGATGATGTATACTCAGAGTTGTATGTGTGTCTGTGTTGGTTATCACACTATTGCCATGTGCATATAGCAGTCAAAAATAAATAAATAAATAAATAAACAAATAAATATATATATATATATATATATATATATATATATATATATATATATATATATATATATATATATATATATATATATATATATATATATATATATATATATGTGTGTACAGTATGTGGAACATGTATAAAAAGGTTTTTAAAAACTCTTGAATTGTGAAATAAATACATGCAGTGAATCGAATAGTACTGAATCAAAAAGTTATTCAAATAAACACATCAGTAAAAAGTATGTTACAATATCACAGGATAACCTTATGCACAATGAGATAAAGGAGTCGAACCTGCTGGGATAAATTGTTATTAAACAGCCTCTTGTGTGACTCCGCACTGAGTTTAATTTCACGTCCCGTGCTGTGTGAGATTTTGCTTTCCACCATCAGAGGAAGGCCACACTTTACTTCTTCCCACTGTAAACTTCTTAAAGTTATGAGAATTACCTAGAACAGCCTTCACAATGGAATTGCTCACTCGCTTTCAGTTGAATGGGATTTATCTCAAAGTTATTGTTCCCTTTTTTAAAAGAGAAGGACATGTGAACTGTTTTCACACATGCTAGTGTGTGGGGGCGAACTCTTTCATTGATCTGAAATTCAGTCTTGACTTTTTAATTTCTCTCTCTTGCTTTTGCTTTCTCTCACGATCTATCTCTCTCCCCATTTATTTATTTTTTATATATTTTAGATGCCTGTCCATTGAAGTATGGGCAGTAAAATACATAAAGAAAGACTGGCTTTGTTTTCGGCTTTCAGTGTTCAGACTGTGGGGAAAAAAACACCAGCTGCAATAAATATTAACAAAACATACAGTCTAAGCTTAAGCTTCACAGACTAAGCTTTACAAAAAATAAAAACTGGAACCTAATGGTAATGTATATTAATTTGAAACAGGTATGCCTGGTTAGTAATATTAAGGTCCTGGTAAGGCCCTGTTCCTGCTACATGATGTTAATGCTATTTTATTATCTATTTTTCTTTATTAAATATAATTCAGCAACAGTACAAAGTTGTGAGTGATTATTTACATGAATAATTTAATTTGTTAATTTACGTAGCTACAATATTTTTACATTGGCATCTATGGCATTCTGCTGATGCCCTTATCCAAAGTGATTTATAAGGTGCTTTGAAAGCTCTATCAAAAAATACATTCTAATGCTGGTTCATTAGGACACAGATTAAAAAATCACCAGTGTAAAACTCTGTTAGGAGGGGAAATAGTTTATTATTATTATTATTATTATTATTATTATTATTATTATTATTATTATTATTATTATTATTGTTAATAAATACGTGCTAATTTAAGAATCTAATGAAACCCCTTTTAAGCCCCCAAAGAATTTAAAAATATTTATATATCAAATGCATCGATCAAACTAATCTTCACTTTTAATCAAACTTATCTTAAATTTCATTTCATTTCATTTCATTTCATTTTATTTTATTTTATTTTATTTTATTTTATTTTATTTTATTTTATTCTTTTTTATTTTACAGAGCAACAACCTGGTATTAAGGGTTAAATAATGTTATTTTAGTTTTTGATTACATGAATATTTTAATTAATTAATATTTTATTTTCTGTGGCTCATGATGTTGATGATGAAGGATTTCTTGGTCTAATAAGAGAAATTTTGACTCTTTCCTT
Source organism: Silurus aristotelis (assembly GCF_946808225.1). NCBI lineage: Eukaryota > Metazoa > Chordata > Actinopteri > Siluriformes > Siluridae > Silurus > Silurus aristotelis. Next base: position 13,376,376 of record NC_139582.1, read on the forward strand.
CCCTGACTCTTTTAAGCGTAAACTCACTTTTGACACTTTTTGAATAAAGTCCTCAGGGGAACCTAGGTGGAGAAGTTCTGCAGTTATCAAGCCCCTTAAATGGGATGCAGATCTAAGTCTCTCTCACACACACAGACACACACACACACACACACACACACACACACACACACACACACACACACACACACACACACACACACAAACATTTCATTTCACAGCATTTCATCTCATGACTTCTAAACCCTTCTATAGAAGATGTTTAAATCAGAATTTTAATGCTCAGGTCAGTTTGTGAAGATAAATGATGATAAAAAAAATGCATTATCTTTTAGGAAATGTAAAAAGCTTGGGTCAATAGGACAGAACATTGCTAAGTAGTGCACACTACAGGAGTGTTAAGAGGGGCATTCTGAGAGTTGAAATGTGAAACGATGAGAAGCAGATGCATTGAGCGACAGAGGCAGAGAGAGAAAGACCTTCAATCTCTGCACCTCATCGCCAATTTAATGGTGTCAGCGTATGAGAAAAGGTCTGGAATCCTGTATCAGAGCCGAAATGTGGCCCTGTCACCTTCAGCCGTGTGCAGTAATTGCAGACATGCTGTGGGTTCTTTCTGCCAAAAAGGAAGAGGAGGGAAAGAGAGAAAGAAACCATGGCTCAGTTTCAATCCACTTGACCAGGCAGGTCAAAGGAAATAAATGACTTTCTCCTGACCGAGGCAGTCTCCGCCTCGTCGGCTGGGAGTTTCTTCAGCCAAGGACATGAACACTAGTGCATTTACACTGAAAACAAACAGAGAAATGTGTAAACATTATCTCAGGCTGGCCAAATAATTGCCCAGATTACATCAGTGAAAAGTGTATGATTTCAGCACATTTCTCATTACACTGTACAAGATCCTTGGCAATAAACTCTGTTCTGAATCTATAACAGTCTATATAATAGCGTGTATTCTCAGTGTCAGGTTATACAATAAAGCTCCATTAGCTATGGACATCAATCAGTCTAAACATGAAATCAGTTTGTACAGAAAATACATTTCATTTAAAGTCCTCCAATGCTGCTAGCATATCTCTAATACATGATAAGCATGTTGTGAGTGTCACGTCCTTCTATTGGTGGATTATAGACAAGTGTCATAGAAGCTCTCACACTGAGAATTATATCACAGATTTCTCACATACTTAGTTGTTGGCCATCTTTGATCACAGTAGCAGTAATTTAGCCACAGTCACAAATTACGCTTCAGGTTGTGAAATTTGAATAATATCAGAATGAGTTAATTTATTCAATTCATCACTTAACTGCTGCTTTCTAATTTTATCTGCCAGTGTTTTTTTTGTGATTGAGTTTACACCTGAGAGTTAATTCACGCTACACTCACAAAGAGAGCTCTTGGAGAAGGACGCTCTCGCTAGTGTTCATTGTGGTTCTTGCCCTGCTTCCACCAAGGCGAAGCGGCGATTAAGGTCGTGGGGTTCGCAAACAGATCTGGCAGAGGGAATGGGGATGGGCACTTCCATTTTTTATCTGCTAGATCCGGCATCCTCTCTCAGGGTTTGGAAGCCCGCTCATTGGCGGTTTCTTACCCCCGCAGATATGGTGCGCCGCACCACCTCTCTTCCTCTGAGGATGAGCGGGGCGCCCCACTGGACAAACCTGTGGACTTGCCTTCACAGCCAGTCCAGTTTGATCAACTTTTGGAGCTGGTGACTCAAGTGGTTTCTAAGCTTAACATCACATCCAGCAATTCCACCCCTGTCGCTTTCTCGCAAGCGCAGCCCCAGCCAGGTACGAGTTCCCATCATGAGGTTCAGAGACATAGCGTTGCCACTTGCACTCCCCCCACCAGGGACTCTAGATGACGAAGTCGAAGCCCAAGGAAGTGATGGATCTGAGGACCGTCATATTCAATAGGAGGGCTTCAACAAAAAATTCTTGACCATTTAGGATCTCTCAAGGACCCCACAGGGGGATGTATACGCCTCAGTACATGGTGCCTGCCTCTACTCAGTGCCTTTCATGAGATCGTTTCATTTAAGTTTCGTGAATGTGTCATTCAGGATACATCGGTCTCCAGCAAGTGCCCCCCTCAGCTTCCGCCCAGGAATATAAAGCAGCTTTTCAGATCATGGTAGATCTGACAGATGCTTACTTCCACATACCCATCCGTCCTCTACACAGGAAGTTACTGAGGATTGCTTTCCGGGGTGAAGCATACCAATATCATGTTCTTTTGTTTGGCCATGCACTCTTACCCCACACTTTCACAAAGTATGTGGATGCTGCTGTTTTGACTCCTCTGTGACTCCAGGTCATCTGCATACTAAATTATATTGACAAAGCAGTATCAAAAACTGCTGGGTCTGATGGCAGCTGCGTCCAACGTGGTACTGCTTGGCCTTCTGCACATAAGACCCCTGCAGTGGTAATTTAGGACCAGAGGATTTTCCCAGAGGGGCAACCCGCTACTCACAATCAAGGTTATCTCCTATTGGGAGCTCCTTGTCGTCACCTAATGTTAACAGATGCCTCCCTCAAAGGCTGGGGGGCGGTCATGGTCTTTGGAAAGGGCCCCATCTCTCGTTGAAGCAGTTCCTCTTAGACCTGATGGGCAATCATGTGCTGATCTGTACGGACAACACTTCACTGTTCACTATATTGTGTGGGAACCATCAATCAGATCCAGTTAACTTCCCGGTTGGCCCAGTGCTGGAATTCCTTGAGAAACAGTCCGCCAAAGGGTTGTCTCTTCTTACCCTACAGGTTCACATGTCTACTATTGTGGCATATCATGCTCTGCTTGCATAGCAGTCGCTAGGGAAACACCTGTTAATGACATGTTTCCTCCACAGTACCAGTGGACATAGTTTTGGAGGCCCTGTCCAAGCCCATCCACACTAGGCAGGGATTTGTCAGTATTGCGGTGTTGTACTCTCAGTCCCAAAGAGTTGTTTGCACAGTTTGAGTTCCTGAAGGTAAAAATCTCTAGGTTATGTATGTAACCCTGGTTCCCAGAGGGAATGAGATGCTGCATCTTGTACAACACTTCCTCCATCCCTGCAAGCGCTTCCTAACCTTTTTCAAAGCAAGTGCCACTGCATGTGCTTTTATAGGCTTCTGGTCATGACGTCACCCCGCTGGTGATGTCGTGTCCTTCCGTGGACAGATTGCACATGTGGTTTAGAGCATGGTCATTCAAGGGCGTTCCTCAGGGTCTCGTTCCTTCTGGGAACCAGGTATACATACGTAACCTATTCTTACTCCATGCCCACAAGACACAAACTACAGGCAACATAAATGATTTGAACAAAAGTCAATGCTTCCTAAGTTCCTTATCTTATTGGTAAGCCTGAGAACACCAAATCAATTATGTTTGCAAATTGATCTAACAGTCAAAGTGGTTGTTGCTTCCCCAAGCCACCATTCCTTAATTTGGTTGTTAAATACAGTGAAATAAATCAATCCTTGCAGTAATTACTTCACAAGTCCATTTTACATTATCACCCTCCTCCTCCCTAACCATCACCACCATCATCACCATCATCATCGTCTATATTCCTTGATCTAACACATTTCGAGGACATGTCTGAGGTGTAATCTTTGCAGATGATAAACCTAAACTAACGCTCTATGCGTTCACTAGAGCTGTTGTTGTTCAGAGACTCTGTTAGTATACACACCAGAAGGACTTTTTTTTGCTCCTCACACTCACACAGTCAGGTTCCAGCCAGAGCCAATGGCCAATAACACACACTTTAGAGGCAATCGTGAAAATCATTAAATTTTATTAGAACAGTTCGTATCGCCTAAAAAAGGGAGTAAGCCATCTGTCTGGTGAGAGCCAGGGCATGTTCTGCAAAAAAAAATAAAAAATGCACAATGAAGGAGATCATTACAGACACTATTCTTGTCTCTCTATCTGTACAATTCTATCTATCTATCTATCTATCTATCTATCTATCTATCTATCTATCTATCTATCTATCTATCTATCTATCTATCTATCTATCTATCTATCTATCTATCTATCTATCTATCTTATAAAAAAAAAACCTAAATAAATAAATACAAAAAAAAATATTTATAGAAAATTATTTATGACACTGTTAGTGATCTATGAATATTTTATTGTATTCATCTTTTACTTTAAACTCAGCACTGACTTCCTTGAATTGAATAGATTGCAGATAAATCCACATCTTTACATCAGTGTAAACAAACAGGAAGTACTACTGAACTAATCCGTAATCCATTCTGAACAAGTTTATTCGCTGAACAAACTAAAATTACTCGTGTCACTGAAACACTTCGATATTTCTCTTATAGATTTTATTATTACGCTGGTGTTGATGTTGCTACTAATGACAGCCTGCTTCGCCATGTTTCCTTTTTGTATTTTTCCTCTCCTCGCCCACTCTGCTCTTTCTTGACCTCATTTTTCCATCCTTGACTCAATTAGCCTCGGGAAATCATTCACAAGGGCTTTTTTGTTGTTGTTGTTTAAGTCCTTCTCGACAAATACACACAGGCAGGCATGTGAAAAAGCTGCATCGGGTCTGTAAATGGTGAGATGCTAATGTGATTTACGACTGCTGTCTGAAATGACGAGACGGCAAACTAAATGAACAGATAGCTTCAGGGAAAAAACGATAAAATAAAAAAAAAATAAATAAAGAAAATGATATTAAATAAAATTGCTTCCCTCAACATTTTGAATTCCGCTAGTTTAAAATTAAAATTAAATTAAATTACGGCAATTTAAAAACAAAAAAATACAAATAAAGTATACGACTACCTCTGCAAGTTGCATAAGTAAACAAGAAGACGAACATGATAATGTAAGGACTCATAAATCCTTCAGCAGCATTAGCATGTATCCATCGGGAGTGCTTGCTAAACCCATCAGTCCCTGTCACTGTTCATTACCACAGCATCTGCATTTATTTCCATGCTACATATTCTGCTTTTTTTTAATCACTACTACATTCGTATTAAGTTCTTTCATCATTTTTTTTTTACTTCCTTTACTTTAACTTGTACTTACTTTTGGACTTTATATTAAATGACATTTGTTATACAGTACTAAAAAACAATGCATACTTGTAACTAAATAATTTGTATTTATTTATTTATCTACATTGGTGATTTTGGAACACGCATAGCAGTTATGTGATGTGTTTTTTGTTGTTGTTGTTTGCTCATTTCTTCTTCTTTTTTTTTCTTTTCTTTTCATTCTTTTTATTTTTTTTTACATTATAGAAGGTTGTAAAATCGTTTAACCAAAGAGCAAGCGAGAAAGAAAAGAACAGAGCTTGGGAGGAAGAAAGCTCTGGAGGAACAAAGACACAGCAGGGAAGCTCATCATCCTGAGACTGGGATATCAATATTCTAGTTGTCATACTGACAATTAATGAAGAGAGAGGAAGAGTTTGAAGCCTTAGGATTGTATGAGAAGGAGATTGTGAGCCTCAAGAGGCCAAAGGAGGCCTAAATGGGCCTCATGATGTAACAAGAAGAAATAGAGGGCTTTAGGATGGCAGGCGGAGAAGTTGATGGGCAGAATTGGAGCTTGTAGGCTACAGAATGGTGAGTGAAGAAAATGTTGGTGCTCAGGATAGAAGGAATAAGGAAAGGTGGGTTTCAGGTTGGCAAGAAAAGGTTTGTAGGCTTAAGGATGGCTGGAGGTGTGAAAAGAAAATAGTGGGGCCCCAAATGACAGAATAATAGGATGGCTGGTCTCAGGATATAAGGAGGAGGAATTTGTGAACCTCCAGAGGAAAGGGGAGGATCTTATGACTGTCATGCAGAAGTGTGAGAGGGGAACATATGGCCCCCAAAATGGCAGGGTAAGATACTTATAGACCACAAAATACCCAGAGGAGGAAATTGTGGGCAGTCAGAATAAAAGAAAAGATAGTCCTCATCATGGCAGGGGAGGAACTTGTAAGCCATGGGGGTTTTGTGGAAAATAGTGACACGCATCTTTGTTACCTTGCAAAATTGATTGTTGTTTCACTCTATATACCACTGCATCGGAAATATTTTGGAGGTGCTACATGAACAAAGTTATTAATTACTACTATTATTGTTATTATGGTTTTCAGATTTTCCTTGTAGCTGGACACAATGTCCTCTCAGGTCACGTCTTTTGCCCGCAGTGTTATTTGCATAATGGAGTATTGGGAAGTGTGTGTCGTCTTCAGTGGGCCATTAGGCAGGACTTTGCTGGATTATAATTAAAGGCATCTTAACCTTCATTAACATGCAAATGGAAATCTTGCTCACTAAGAAATATAACACACATTGGAGGTAAAAATGCCAAAGCTATTAACACGCACCCTTTTACTACTGTATGTGTCATACACTCATTTTAACACCCCACTTCCAAAATCAAACACACACCAGACCACAACACTTTATATTTTATTCATTGTCAAGCACAACACACATTTCTGAATAACAAAAAAGGGTTCTCTACAGTGTAGATGTCATTTAAATAACAACTTGGGAAAGTTTACTTAATGGTGAAGATAAAAAGTGTTTCTATGAACACAGTAGGTTTAAGGACAATAGATTTTTTCTTTATATTATATATCAAATATATTTTATATAAATTGTAATTTATATATAATATATTGTGTGTTTTATTTGTTTTATACACGTGCAGTATGTTTAATGTGTTTCTGTATTGATACATGTTTGACTAAGTCATCCATTTGAGGCAGATGGATCAGAAAGAGTTTTAGACTTTATTCCAGTATACAGATAAGAGGCAACTCAACACACATAAAGGGCAAATCACCACACATTTAAAAAGTCCATCCAGAGTCAACACCACAGAATACAGAAAAGAGGGAGATTGTAGGCCTAAAGGCGGCAGGAACTAAAACAGCGAACATTTAAATTACAGAAGAAGGTGGTGGTAGGCAGGAAAATGGGATAGTTAAGATGGTAGGAGTAGAAAATGGTAGGCAATAAGGGGAGTGGATGGTGGGTCTCAAGATGGCAGAAGAAGGAGCTAGTGTGTCATGAGAGTAGGGTAAGAAGATGGTATTCCTTATAAAAGTAAAAGTAGATAGAAAGAGATGGTGCTTATAAACTGCAGAAAAAAGAGATAGTGGGCCACAATATAGAAGGAGAAGGAGATGTGATGTCTCAGGATGGCTGGGGTGAAAAGATGGTAGGCATCAAGATGGCAGCTATTAAATTTATTACATTTCAGAAAAACTAAAATAAGAAACTGGAAAGCCAGTCATGAGAGCTGCTCTTGGATGCAGACCAAAGGAGACAAGTGTGTATTTGAAAGCAGATTCTTTCAGCAGAATACATACTTGACCTTGACAGCATGAACAATGTAACAGAGAGATTTACACACTGCCACTGTATTTTTTAGACAAGCAATTAAACATAGAAAGTAGCCATAATTTTGGATGGAGCCTTTAAACCTGTTTTATGGTCTCCCTCCAAACAGGCGTCAGAAGGTCGGAAGCACACTTGAGGCGAAGTTCGGAACATTTTCTTTGTTGCAATCATGCTAAAACATCTCTCCAATTAATTTCATTAGAAAGCAACAGAATATAGCATTTCACCCTGTACAGCTTTAAAAAAAGACCAATCATTAAACAAAGTGATTGTAAATGCCTGAGTCTTAGGGTATACAATAATTTTCTAGCATTTCCATTGTTCCATGTTAATACTTTCTATAATGCATTATTGTATCTGTAATAACAGCTTATTCATAGACAACAGCAATACAAATTAAACAGTCAAACAAACTTTTTTTTTTCAAAAAATTTTAATGAAGATAGGGTTAATACGTTTTCTGTATGAAGAAATTTGTTTGTATAACATTTATGAAAGAAGACTGTATTAATAGTCAAAAGTAAAGTCGTAATTTCATTGCAGCTTCAGGATAAAGGAATTTTTTTTCACAAATTTATAAGATGCACTTTTTGTTTTGTTTTATTTATATTAAGACACCCTTATCCAGAGCAACTTGCATTTGTTTCATTAATACGACTGAGCAGCTGTTGGGTTACGGGAGCAGGAGTGGACTCTTAGTGTAGCTGGAATTTGAGCTTACGACCTTCCAAATGTTCCTTGCCTTAACCAAGTTACCACCTTCCCCAAATACCACCGCCCACATATTTATTTTTATTTCAAGAAAGAAAAAAGAGAACGCTGGTGAGGGAAAGACTGTTTATAGCTTCTATAATGTAAGCAAGCAAAGGAACTAAATCCTGACCCCTTTCATGGATGAGTAGTACATCAGTAGTAAATGTAGATATAAATGGATAAAATGGGTAGTATGAGGGGGGAATAAAGCATGTATATAGGTTTTCTTTTGTGTGGAGCCTAAAGCCTTCTTCATAGTTTATACATAGTTTTAAGGTAAGGCAAGTGGATTAAAAAAAAAAAAATATTAAATACAGTAGAGAAAACAATGTTTTAGAGATGCAGTTTAGTAATCAGGAATCAGACAGAAAAGTTGTGTGACAGTTTGCTTACTTCCGAAATCTATTTGTCTTATATTTCTTTACAAACTGGAGACTTGAAGCATTGTTTTTAACAACTTCGGTCTGTTCCTGTTGCTCTGTAATTGTCTGTGCTGGATATTAAATAATTGTGTTTTAAGGTCAGTTTGGGAGTGGGACTGACATTTAGGGATTCAGTAAACCTTCCCCATTATTGGTATGGTGCAATCTACAATCCGCTGTGCTGCAATCTTACACGGCACGTTGCATCATCAGCCTTTCAAAAAAGGACCAGCGAGTGCAATATCCATCATGAGATAACAACAGCATGCAATTTACATTTTGATTAGTGCAGGATTGTTCATGAAGCACCCCACCGGGGCAAGCGATCAGCTGGAGAAATAACACTGTAATGTTGTCGCTAAAAGCACGAGGAGCTACAGCGTTTAGCGCTGATCGATCACCCCACGCTGCTGATAGATTACACAACCTTTTTTTTTTTTTTTAAAGAGCAGCTCTGCAGGAAAATGTCATGCGTATCATGCAGTTAACCCTCTGCTGGATTCTGTCATTTCTGTCCTATGTAAAGAAAAGACCTTTAGAAAGGTACAAGCACCAACTTTCGTGAAAATATTACTCCAGTTGCAATGTGGCGAACATATCGTGCTAATTAGAGAGCACATAGAGGAAAGGTGCAGAGAAAAAACAGTTAAGGAAAAAAATTTATCACAACAAAAATCCGGGAAACAAGAAACAAGAAACAAACGTCCCAGTATAATGCAACAAACTAGACGTAATAGTTATATAATTCAATAAAAATAAAAAAAACACAGGGGTATTTAAACACAAGATGAATACAAGGTAAACAGCTTAAAACAAAGGGACAAATAAAAGAAAAGACAAATCACAAGAAAGGGGTGGAGACATATCATGAGTCAGAATAAAGTTTCACATGGCACATGTAAACAGAACAAATCCTAGAATAAGAATTATTGTTTGTTTTAATTTCCCATTAAATTTGTTTTTTTATGGTAAATGTTTGTTAGATGATTGTGTTTAAAGTTAAAAATAGCTGAAGTGTGTAGCTAAGATATTAATTATTAATGTATTAACTGTGTTGTTTATTTGTTAAAGGATCTATGTCCATATGTCCTTTTTCCATTAATGAACTGGGACCTGTGTTAAAGGCATACATTATAAAAAGCCCTGAAGCCCGCAGGCTGTGTTTTTTTTTCATTACTCCAGTGTTGTAATATTCAGAAGGATATTTAAATCCAAAAATCCGCACACTGACGCAGAAAAACAGAGGCTCTGAACTTTGCTCGGGCTATTGCTGTTTGCAATTCAGATCAGCTTATTTGAATGAAATGTTGCTCGCCATGAATACAGTTGAACTTTGCAGACATGTCAGGGTCATGTCTGACAAAATTACCCACACAGACACAAGCACATTAATCAAACGATGGAGCGGCGGTCGGACAGCGCTGTGAATTCATCCTTCAGCTCAGGTCACGATGGATACGGGCCACGCTCGCAGGGTCGCTCTCCTTCCATTTAACCCTGTCTAATTAAAGTCCAAAGCTGGGCCAGGATGACAGGCCTATTACGGAATTACTTTATTACAGCCTGACTTTGGGAAAATAATTGATTCTCAGGCATGCGGGAGGAGTGACGTGTTTTATAGCAGATGGTAAAAGCGTTCTGGCTGCTTTAAAATCAGAGAGGTCGGGACATTACAGCTCATAATTTATAACTCTCAATTAACACGGCTTCTCGTACCTTAGCGCCTGTGTTTAAGGACGTAAGGAGTCAATGAGGATCTTCGCTTTAAATATATTTAATATAAATTATAGCTGTAGTAATGCCATGGGTCTTTCCCCTTTTCTTAATGCAATAAGATGCATTCGTTTTACCTAAAATATATTCAGCTGATAAATATTTGCCTTTTTACTGTCACTAGAGGAAAAAAACAAGGGTCCCCTGGTGGTCTAGTGGTTAAGATGCAGCACTCCCACCGCTGCGACCCGGGTTCGATTCCCGGTCAGGGAACCATCCCCAGCCACTCTTAGTGCCGGTCCCAAGCCCGGATAAATTGGGGAGGGTTGCGTTAGGAAGGGCATCCAGCGTAAAACATGTGCCAAATCAAACGTGCGGAGGATCCGCTGTGGCGACCCCTAACGGGAGAAGCCGAAAAGAAAGTTTTACTGTCACTAGAGGAAAATAGCACTAAAATTTTCCAACTAGATTTATACCATCAGCCAAGTAATTCCTAATGTACAGCCCCACCTTTAAATGTTAGCTGATGCCCAATATCTGCATATGATGCTAATTGGAGAATTAGGGAGAGTAATTGGAGTGAAGTGATCGGCTCCTAGAATGACATCAACCTACCCACTATCACATTTGATTCATTTAATTCGATAATACTAACGCTGCTAATAAGCAACTGAAGGATGTAGCAACCAGTTTAGCACTGTGCAAGCCCTGATTATCCACTTGACAGTTATAAATATTTAGGAACATATATTGCTAATTATATTTATTTTAATAAAAATAATATAGATAAAGACAATGCAAAGATTTTATCATTTATCACACAATTAAAATTATCTGGAGTGCTCAAAATAGCAAGTATAATCGTAGGAGGTGTGATAGTCATACATTCAAAGTTTACCATTGATTATATACAGCATTATTTCCATCTCTTATTTCCAGGTGCTGCCTTTGCTTCAGACAATCACGGGTGAGAAAAGAAGTGCTTCAATTCTCATAGATGCCAGAGAGAGAGAGAGAGAGAGAGAGAAAGAGAGAGAGAGAGAGAGAGAGAGAGAGAGAGAGAGAGAGAGAGAGAGAGAGAGAGAGAGAGAGAGAGAGGTGAAATAATGCTAAAACAAGAATGCTTTCATAATAGTTTATTTTTATCTAAATAGAAAACGTAAATGAAAAATCCATCGTAAATAAAAATTTGGTGTAACTACCCTTTTCCTGCAAAACGTCATCAATTCTTCATCATAAACTTGCACAAACTTTTTGAAGAAACTAGACAGGTAAGTTGTTCCAGACATCTAGACACCTTGGAAAACTAACCACAGATCTTCTGTGGATGGAGGTTGTCCCAAATCCTTTTGTCTTTTTATGTAATCCCAGACAGACTCCATGATGTGGAGATCCAGTCTCTGTGGGGGCAAAACCATCACTTCCAGGACTTCTTTTCTACACTGAAGATAGTTCTTAGTAGCACTGGCTGTATATTTGGGGTTGCTGTCCAGCTGCAGAATAAATGTGTGGAGTTAGGTCCTTTAGCATTTTTTTTCCATGTCGGAGGTATGGATTTTTGGCAGCAATGTTTCCATGAAGACCACTTCTGGACAGACTTCTCCAGAGTAGATGGGTGTAATTGCTTCCCCTGATTTTCCCCTGATCTTTGCTGTACATCTTCCCCTTGTCTTAGGGAAGAAAGCATGATGTGTCTTTTATTTGCTGCATTAAGTTTCCTTGGTCAACTACTGTGCTATGTTCCTCAACAAAGTTTATTTCTTTATGCCTCTTCAAAATAGCTTGAACAGTAAATGTTAAAACCCCATTCTGCTTTGCTAAGAGAGGTAGATCAGAGAGGTTTCTCTGATAGAGAGAGAACATCTTGTGTCTTGTTGCTGTGCTCAGTCTTGCCATGGTGTATGTCCTGTGACATGAACAACCTCATCCTAGTACCTGCGTTTGTCTGTTCCTCACCCAGTTCAGCCTCCTACACAGCTGTTTCTGTTTCATTTAATGACAGCATTTCAACCTACATAAAAAAATTATGATCCTTAGCACCTGCTTTGTTAAAATTGGGTAATCATACACCTGATACCTATCCTTTAAAATCTCAGATTTTGTGCAAGATTACAACTTGTGCACATGTAAGAATTGAATGCCAACAAACAGTCACACCACATATTAATTTGATAAATTTTTCTTCTGTTCGCTCTGTTTGCATTTTTGAAAATGTAAAAAAAAAATTTAGTAACCAACCAAACAAATAAATAGTTTAGGCCATTCACCTATTTAGAAAAAATGCATTTTTCTTAATAAAATATAGTAATTTATTTATTATGCTTAAACGGAAAAAAGAGCTGTAATAGCATTATAACGCTAAGTTAATAACTAGTCAAGTCAAGTCAAGTCAAGTTTATTTGTATAGCGCTTTTCACAACAGACATTGTCTCAAAGCAGCTTTACACAAATCAACAGTTAAGGTGAATGGTGTGAATTTGTCCCTGATGAGCAAGCCGCTGGCGACTGTGGTAAGGAAAAACTCCCTTAGATGTTATGAGGAAGAAACCTTGAAAGGAACCGGACTCAAAAGGGGAACCCATCCTCATTTGGGTGACATCTAGAGTTTGATCATAAATCTTTCAACAATACAGAACACTGGAGAGTGAGAACTAACATAATTACTGGAGTATAAGATTATAAGTGATGTTCTTTCTGCAGTCTTATACAGTCTATATGGTTAGTAGCTCCTAGTTTTATAAGCTCAGCATTTGTGATCATCACAGATCCAGCATCAGCTTCTCCATGCCAGAGCCTTTAAACACTCCAGGAGGTCCAATGTCAAACTCCACACATGTAGCGGGATCCAAATGGCACTGGTACGTCTCTAGATGGTTCGGGATGTTTGCGAGTTCTGCATCTACTCCTTCAAAGGTCCGTAATCATCACGAGGTGGGAGGTGACTGGAGCTGACCAAACCTCAGGGTGTCTCGGGATGGGGAGAGAAAGAGAAGCAGTGGAGAGGAATTAGAGTAACTGCTGTTCATGATATTAATAGCACAAGTTGATAATGTGCATGTGATCAGATGTTCTGGAGCACAAGGTTATGATGTGAGACGTATGTTATGTGTAGGCTTTGCTAAAAAGATATGTTTTTAATCTGCACTTAAACTGAGTGAGTGTGTCTGAGCCCTGAACACTGTCAGGAAGACTATTCCAGAGTTTAGGAGCTAAATGTGAAAATGCTCTACCACCTTTAGTGGACTTTGCTATTCTAGGAACTACTAGAAGCCCAGAGTTTTGAGATCTCAGGGAGCGTGGCAGATTGTAGCGTGTTAATAGACTGGATAGATACATAGGAGCCAAACCATTTAGTGCTTTATAAGTGAGAAGTAATAGTTTGTAGTCTATTCGAAACTTAACCGGAAGCCAATGTAGGGACGATAGGATTGGGGTTATGTGATCATATTTTCTTGACCTTGTAGTCTATTCTGGAGGTCATAAACGCATGGACGAGCTTCTCTGCATTGGATATAGACAACATGTTTCTTAACTTAGAAATATTTCTAAGGTGAAAGAAGGCTGTTTTTGTTACTTGCTTGATATGATATTTGAAAGACAAGTTGCTGTCTAAAATAACTCCCAGGTCTTTTACCGTTGAACTAGTGGTTACAGAACATCCGTCTAAATGCAAGTTGAGATGCTGGAGCTTCTGTATACTAGTTTTTGGGCCGATGAGCAAAATCTCAGTCTTATCAGAATTTAATAGCAGAAAGTTATGGGTCATCCAATCTCTTATTTCCTTAACACACTCAGTTATCCGAGTTAATTGAGCTGTATCGCCTGGTTTAGATGAGATATATAGCTGAGTATCATCAGCATAACAATGGAAGCTAATTCCATGCCTTCTAATAATATTTCCTAACGGAAGCATGTATATTGTGAAGAGCAGGGGTCCTAGAACTGAACCTTGCGGCACGCCATAATTTACTTGCATTAGCCTGGATAGCTCTCCATTTAAATCTACGAAATGGTAACGATCGGACAGGTAGGATTTAAACCAGCTTAATGCCTGTCCCTGAATGCCGATGTAATTTTGTAAGCGATCTAGGAGGAGATCATGGTCTATAGTGTCGAATGCAGCACTAAGATCTAGTAGAACCAACAACGAGTTGAAGCCTTGGTCTGAAGCTAAAAACAGGTCATTAGTGATTTAAACTAGAGCAGTTTCTGTGCTATGATGGGGCCTAAAACCTGACTGAAATTCTTCAAATATATTGTTCTCTTGCAGGTAGGAACATAACTGGGCAGCGACAATCTTTTCTAAAATCTTAGACATAAATGGGAGATTTGAAATTGGTCTGTAATTCGATAGCGTGTTTGGATCCAGATTAGGTTTTTTAATGAGGGGCTTAATAACTGCTAACTTGAGGGATTTAGGGACATGTCCTAACCATAGTGAAGAGTTAATAATATTCAGAAGAGGCTCACCAGTTGTATATAACACTTCCTTCAGTAATTTAGTAGGAATGGGATCTAACTGACATGTTGTCGATTTAGCTTTGGCAATAACATCATACAGCTCTTCCTGTCCTATACATGTAAAACAGTGGAGTTGTGGAGTTGAAGGTAACACTGTCTCAGGAGATGGTGTCAGAGGTTGAACTGCCACAATTGTTTTTCTAATGTTATCTATGTTAACTAAAACCTAACAAGCATAAAACTTTATGAATACAATGCTCTCGGTGAATTCTGTGGTTTTATTTAATGCATCACAAATATTTAAATGATTTTTTAAATAATTCAAACTCAGGCACAGCTTTGAAATTTATTTGATATTGGAATGGCATTTTCTTTATATGGATCTGAGTGAAGATGTTTCTAATCTGAAGAAATGGCAGAAATTTGGAAGAACAATAAAGTTGAGGCGAGAAGTAGATAAAAACCCTGCTGTGTGTTTCCTCATGACTGAAGGCATTCTCAATAATTCATACAATTAGTTTCCCATCCGAAGTGAGTTCTCTCGTCTCAGTAACCCACCTTGGCATCAGAGCCCTCCTCCATCTTATTCTTCAGTCCACATCGATCGAGAGTAGAGAGTAATTAAAGCTGCTCATGCTGATGTTCTCACTTTCAATTCACCTACACTTAGCAGTCAGTGGGCATCAGCTCTGTTTCTAATTGGTTTAGGAAACAGAAAACCGAAAGCAGGACAGCAGTGTCACAAACACGTCCTTTGCCAAACATATATTACAAATAAATGTTTTATTTATTTATTTTTATTTTGGAATGATAGCATACTTTCTGAGAGTATTTTCAACATCAGTCTTTCACGGTCTAGTCTTTAATGTCTTAATTTGCATATGAATACCTGATTGGCTCTTATATTTGATGATGCAATAAAACACTTATTAATCACAACATCAACCTCCACCTGTGCAGTAAAATTAGTTCCATTGATAGAATATAATGGATAAACATGTTAATATTACTGCTGTTTACTAATTACTATTTAGAAATGACTGTATATTACTGCTGTTTGATTAAATTCTAAATTCTGAGTGTAAACAATTATTTCAAATCATCATAATTAAAGCTACACCGATGCAAAAATTGTGTTAAAAAAATTCCAATGTTCTGTGTATTGTACATACATCGTAATTATTATTATTTTTTTAAATAACTGATAATCGCATACAGATGTTTTGAACTAACTTAAAATGTTGCATTTATTAATTACATTATTATATATATATATATATATATATATATATATATATATATATATATATATATATATATATATATATATTTTACAATATTGCCTGTAGAGAAAGTGTTGTGTATCTTCTGTACTTGTGTTGGAATTTGCAAGGATTTTTTGCAGTCCCAGAGCGTGTCTTGCAGTAGAAGGTCATTTACCAGGAAAAGTGTGGAGAAGCAATAAGAAGATTCATCTCAACAAAAGGGTACAGATATTAGCTGCATTAAAAAAAAAAAAAAAAAAAAAAAAGAATTGTGCCAAATTGCTTGGAGAAAAATGTCTGGTTCCACGCCTTCAATACAGCATGTCTGATCAGCCATGGATTTTTGTCCTGATTGTCATTATGACATGGAAAAGTGTCTCAATGTAATATTAAAGCAGTGTTACAGAACATTAGTACATTAGTGCATGTCCAGACCAGTGGATCTTGTATAATATGGTAGATGATAATGTAAAAGTAATTTCTCCTGCATGTATGTAATTATAGAAACCCAACTCAATCCTCCAGATTCATATTCAAACGTATATTTATTACCATGCATTTGTTCTGTTTTGCTCCTGCCTCCCCCTGTCAGATTATTAGTTTGCTATTCTATTGTGTTAACCTATTCTGTGCTTAGACTTTGATTGTCTTTTAACACAATGTTAAAGCAATGTCTTTAAATGTCATTGTAACTCTTTTTTTTTTTTTTTTTTTTTTTTACAAAGTACTTATATGTATTTACTGTTTCACTGAGTCTCTTTGCTGATTACAGATTACGGTAGGTTGATTTTCCTGCATGCATCTAATTGGAACTTGTGCGCACACCTGTGTTTATGACAGTGGAAGTGTAAGCAGCAGTGTTTCTTCCAGTGAAAGAGTGAACCATGGAAGCAAAAACAGCATGTGATCACTGCAGCATCACTAAGTACACAAATAACTCAATGAGATATCTCTCCTTTTACTTATTCAACCATCGTACACAGCTGTTTCTCCTCCAGATAAGTGAACTATCTAATATCTATAAACCATTAATGGGACATCAGGGCCAGCAAGGCCATCTCTGCCAGCCTAAACACTCAGAATCAGAATCACTGACTTATGTTTTAATATTTTTATGTCCATGAATGTGTATTAAATTATTCCTAATAGTATATTTCCTTCATTTTATAACATTTGTTTAGTTTGCACTGCTTCCTGTATAGATTAAATACAGTAAAATTAAGTTAGACTTTCTATCCAATCATCTATCATATCAAGTGATGCCAAAGTCAAAGAAATCTGCTTTTTGGCCTTCAGAATCATTAATCAGGGGAACCTGCAGCATAAAATACATGTTGCTTGAAGCTGTTGCTTTAATATTAGATTTCTAGTAGGGACACCAGGGCTATCTCGTAGGCATACAATTATGTTTGCATTTAAATGTGAACTAGTCAGAGAGTCAGAGAGTCAGAGAGTGAACTAGTTCAAGCTTGCAAACTGCATCTGTAACAAAATGCACAAGCTCAAATATATTTATGTGGATTCAATACCTGTATTTTTTATTTTATTTTATTATTTTATAATTTTTTTTTATTTTACAATGGCTGATAGAAGAGAAGAAATTGCTTTGGTCACAGATATACTTACAAAGCCATTTTGAAGCTGCTCTTTTCAGGAACAGTTGGACATCAAAAGATTAAAGATTCGAGGTTTCGTATTTGTCACAAACATAGTTATATACAGAATATAATGTGCAGTGAAATGTAAACATCGTGAGGAAATGTCAGCTAAAATAGATTAAAACCCTGGGGTCATTTTATAAGCTTAATATTGATGCTTTTGCTAGAGTTGTTGTGTTTGCAATAATAGGAGACATGTTGAATTGTGTTAATTGGGTTTCTTGCTTTAGTAATGACATTCAGTCAGGCTGCATGATACCTGTCTGTGATGCAGCGCTCTGTTATACTGTGTTTCTGTATAATACTGATAGATTCGATAACCATTGCATCATAATAAATAATGAATTAAGAGATGGCTTCATTTAGATAAGACAACACTGAACACTTAGGTGTGAAAAGCACAGCCTACCACTGTTACATGCGTTTTTATATATATATATATATATATATATATATATATATATATATATATATATATATATATATATATATATATATATATATATATATGTGTGTGTGTGTGTGTGTGTGTGTGTGTGTGTGTGTGTGTGTGTGTATGTGTGTATGTGTTAACATAACCTATTCTGATTGTTCCTAATGGTGGCTAAATGGCTAGTTGATTGTTCTAGTCTAGACCTAGTGAATACTGGTGAATGATTTAACAAAATAGCTAGTTAGGAAAGTGTAAAATCTTATAGCCAGCTATTTGCTCCATATTTTTAATATAGGGTATTAGATTATATATTAGAATATCTAATATTTTGTATTAAATATTATATATTGAAATAGCACCAATAGATTTCGAATGTGATTATGGTCAAATAAAATGGTTTTATAATGGGATTAAAAGTGTCCTGTGGGAATCATTTGGTAATGTGATATCTGTGTGGATTTAAAGGTGATTTTAAAGAAAAGTATATTATTTTAATGCACAAAACTGACACGATACATATGCTTAATAGCACCCCATCTAATAAAACCATGAAAACCAGCACATTTTAGTAAAGAATACTGTCAGTTATCATAAAAAATTTAATATTTTTTTCTAACAAAATAAAATATTTCTGTTTTCTGTTGATAAATTTGATGATTATTACTTATATTTTGTACCCTTGTTTCCGTAGCAGCATGAAGCGAGTTATTGGAGGTGTATTAATTGCAGATCTGAAACAATCCACATCTCTTGCTGAGGGTCTGTCTGCCAGCTGCAGCTGCTCATCTCCAGCATTCATCACCATGATTTTGGTCTGAAGAAGTGAACACTTCAGGCTGAGGAAGGACGCAGGGGATCCGAATGTTTTCACCGCCCCGTAACCGATCGCAAAATAATTACGCACCACATGAAGCCTGCGAATCTCTGTCCGGTTCGCTTTTATTTATCTGCCTCCTTTCTCAAAAACGAAGGCTCGTCCTACTGAGCGCACAGCCCTCGTTCTCGCTAATTATGCAAATGACACGTTAATGAGGTGTAATTCGGAATTCATAAAACAGCAGGGATAAACTGCTAAAAGACACAGCTTCTTAATGAGTGGGAATGGCAGCTTCATCAGCAAGGGGACTGCTATGCTAATTGTTTAACTACCCCTGCTCCTTAAACGCAGATCGTTTCCATCCAGTGCTATGGATTTTTTTTTTTCCTTTTTTTTATGGCCATTTTGGATAATTTCTTCAATCAAGCAAAAAAGTTTAACTTGGTTAACCAGAAGAAAGAAAAGAAAAAAGGGAGCATGCTAAAAAAAAAAAAAAAAAAAAAAATGTCTGGCCTCTCATAGCTGTGGTAATAACCCAATAAATTAGCAGCAGTCACTGAGAAAAAGTGTTTAATGCAAACTGCAGAGCAGGATCATTTAAAAAGCAAACCGAGCAGCACTTAAATCAGGTTTGTAGCTAATCAAATTAGCAGTGTACCATTTTATATGAAGCAGCTTGGGAAATAGAAACAACCCAAAATGGCGATTCATAAACACAGGAAAAAAATTACGTTGCTAAATTAATAATTGCAAAAATAATAATTGTTGGTATTGATTAGTAGTAAAGCTCTTTACATTACTGTAAATACATTATACACATATATGGTAATAAATTATGTTTTGTTTCACATGCTTTCATATCTAAACCTGGCAAACCCACTTGAAAGTTAATTAAATTAAATACACAAAAGAAACCAATAAAAATAAATAAATAAATAAATAAATAAATAAATAAATAAATAAATAAATAAATAAATAAATAGGACATCAACCGAATCAGGACACTCATTTTTTGTAGTTATAATTGTATTTGTTAAGAACAAATCATCTGTTTATTGCAAATACAAAATCAGAATTCAGCTGGATTTATCTATTAGTATAATGTTAGACAGTTTATATGAACTGCTCATTCCTCATTATTAAAGCTACAGGAAATAACTGGCGATTCTGTTAAAATGTGAGCACCATGAATTTTAGTTTTCCACCAAATGTTTTATCAGGAATGATCGCTGGAAACTATTGCTACTTAAAAATGGCCAAAACCTAATTTAGGCCAAGCACTTTTCCCAAATCCGCTGCATATAAAACGTCTCTGGTAATGTCTTTGGTCCAGCAAGGTACGACGTAGGTTATTTGTAAGACAAATGGACCCACAGAAACAGATGACAGGTCTTTAGCTCAAGTATAGAATGCAATTAACCGGCAAATGAGGCCAGGCAAACCCAAATGACCAGTGTGAACGGACGAAGCCTCCGGGGAGAATAAGAATTCCATCTAGTAACTAATCTGCAAAGCGCTCGCTCCACTTCAGCCAGCCGCGAAACACCATACGACGTTTCAACCTGCCGAAGATGTGATTTATTCAAAATGATTTGATGCAGTTTAAGAAACAGGGAAACAGACTCTGGTCAGGTGAGATGCTTTAACTTTTTTTTAGAGGAAGTGAGAAAAATCACCAGGCGAGCCCACAGGGGTTTTAATGTGCCTTCTCTGGAAAATGTATTTATAGCCAAACAGTAAATCTGTGTGTTAATGTAGGTGCATGAGTGTTTTAGGTACTCAATGTCCTCTCTGCACTGCACATGTCTCAGCTGCTTCTCCATCACCTCAGAGGAAAAGAAGGTGCTAAGCGTGTTAGTGCTGAATCATTCTCCAAGATTTTATTAAAGAAAAAAAGAAGACTGGATATATAACTTTTAGAGGAAGAGTAAGAAAATAGCTTATAGAAGAATATTCTATTCCCAACTCTAATATAGATTGCGTGGAATAATATCAAGAAGACATAAATAATAATTATACAGATGATGAAAAATATGATGATGATGATGATATCATCATTATCATGGAAAATAGAAAATACTTTCCATTTTAAGAGGTTACTCCACTAGCTTCCAGAACAATGGAAACAAAGACAAGTGTATTTTATTTTTCAGTGTCCATTGAAGAAGAAAAATAATAAACATAAATAAAAAAGTTTATGATGGGGGTATGAATTATTTTCGTCACAGCATTCAGTACAGAAAAATCTTGACAAAGAATTTATTTTCTTTATTTTTCCACTTGAACACTGAAGGACTGTAAGAACCAAAATCTGGCAGGGAATGTTCAATAAAACAGAGCAATAAGGTAAAGGTAATCTTTTTATTGTTTTACTTTAAGGTATGTTCAATATTTTAAATCAACAATGCTTTCATAAATAAAACAAAAAGAACAGTTTCTGAAAGCGAAAAAAGATAGCAGCTCTAGAAATAAATCAAAAGAGGAAAAAGATAAATAGAGAAGTACACAACAGAGGACTATATCCAACTTCAGGAAGAGGAAGAAGAATGTAAAAAGGAAGCAGAAGAAGAAGAAAAAGTTGATAAAAATGATGAGGACGATGATGATAATGCTACTTGTTGTTGATCTTGGATGTATCTTTCAGAAATAAATCACTACAGTGTACATGCCTGTGGAAATCTTGGTGTTCTGCTGCCTCTAATCCTTACATAAAGATCAGCTCATATCAGCTTTCCCTTCTTTCCGTCAAATGCGAGTCTGAATCCGCTCACCTTGTGATTTGTTCACGCCTCATTCGTACACGCTTCCTCGGATTTATATTTTATAGGGGAATAAAAAGCAAAGCTCAGGCTGAGATGCAGTCTCTGAGGAGCGAGACGCCGACATGCCATTAGCCTCATGTCAACAAAAAGCCGCTGTCTCTGTACAAACCCATCTATTTTTACTAATATCGGAATAAGCGTCGTACAGGATGAGCCTGGCGGTAATTTCTAGGTGTTAGACATAACAGATGGGGAACATTCCGGCGAGAGGACGGATCCCGTGCCACTGCAGCACTCACCATGCCACACTGTATTATCATATGCACGCATTTGACTGACAAGAGACAATGAGGAGGCTGGAGTGAGAGATTGCTTCTGCTTCACTTCCCAGTGGTTCAATGAACAAGAAATGCATTGCCAAGGACTGTTATTCGGATTTCTAATGCATCTTTATTACTACTAATCCCAGCGCCACTGGAGCAAGAACCTCAACTTAATTTGTCTTAATCTAAATCTGGTTGGTGGGAAATTTAAAATGGAAAATTCAGTGGACACATGATCGCATCAGCAAGACTGAAGAAAAAAAATCTCAGCTACACAACAAAGTGTCCCATCGAGTCTCAGGATTCCATACACTTCACTTCTAATTAGCCGACTCTTATGTCCTCTGTGTTTGAAGGAAAAGAAGAACGTGGCTTGCTCTGGTTCTCAGGTAGGGAATGTTTGTGAGATTTATGGCCCAGTATGATGCATTGCTGCCATGCTGATTCTTCAGGGACGTCCCCCCCCCACCCCCCACCCCTCTGCCTCCACCAGCTTCTCCAACACTCCCTCAACCCCCCTCCATTTGTTTTTTACATTACTGAAGTTTGACGCTCCGAGCGTCCTCTTGCCACAGAAAGGTAGGCCTGTTCTCAGGTTCAGGCTCCATTTAGCTTTGCCTATCTCCTCCTGAAATAAATCTGACGTCCTGAGTCTCTCCTGAGGTGTTATTAATACAGAGAGGACAGAGGACGGTGGAGAAAGAAGAAGAGCGTCCAACACATGACCAGCTGCGCTCTGGGATTTTCATCCATTTGTTTAGACTGAAAATGAGAGCATGATGAGAATGCAATAGGCAGAAAAGGATAGAGAGAGACAGAAAGAGCAAACAAATAACATGAGAGGAATAAAACACTAATTGCTACAAGAAACAATGAACCGTTTAATGTGTTTCATACATGTCATTCTATTCACACCGAGTTAGTTTTTATTTGGTAGGACTAGAATAGCTGTCCTGGTCTTGGTCACATGAACACATTCATTTATTTTTTATTTTGTCCAAAAAAAAATTTACAGCATCTAACATGAGAGATTAATCAGACATGTTACCAAGCCTGAGTGAAGACAGTTGTGGTTACAAGCTGTTAGGAGAAAAATTTGGAGGTTTTTTTTAGGTTTTCCATGCAATAGCTAACTTATATATCAGTGAACCAGCTAAATCTGTAGCAGACTTAGCTTGCTAGCTAGCAAACATGTTGAACTTACATTGCATAACAAAAAAATGTAGCTCATCCAAAATCAATATTAAACAACAAATTAGTTATTATCATGCTTAACAGCTAGGTGATTTCCTTACCTGTTTAGTTAGCTAACTTGTCTTATCTCAACCATCAATTACCATTAATTTCACAAGACTCCACAGTATATGGAACTTTTCTCCATGACTTTTAGTGCTAATCCTTAATAAAAAATTGGAGAACTTGTTTGCTAATGTTAATTAATTTCCTTGATAGATCATTTCTTAGATGATATCCAAAAAGCACCATAAGAAGAGATATTAACCAGAGATGTGTGAGTCCAGACAAATACATACAGTGTACCTTACATACATCATAAAGATCCTATTGACACTGAACAGACAACATAGGAATACTAACAATGCCTGTTTTTTTTTTTTTTTTTGGCAACATTAAAGTATTTTTTAATAACATATTTTGATGGCATTTAATTATGTTCATCATTAATTCCCTATAATAATAGTTATTATTAAAAACTTTCTTTCTGCTTTTCCCATTAGGGGTCGCCACAGCGGATCATCCGCATGTTTGATTTGGCACATGTTTTTACGCTGGATGCCCTTCCTAATGCAACCCTCCCCATTTATCCGGGCTTGGGACCGGCACTGAGAGTGGCTGGGGTTGGTTACCTGATCTGGGACCGAACCCGGGCCGCAGCGGTGAGAGCGCCGCATCCTAACCACTAGACCACCAGGGACCCAATTATTATTATTATTATTATTATTGTTGTTGTTAATATTAATTGGTGCATCATCTTCTGATTGCATGCTAATTGTACTCACCTGTCCTCAATTTGAAACTTGATCATACCTACTGTAAATATTACTGTAATACTGTAATACTGTAAATGTAATGTGTTACAGTATGTACAGTATGTTCAGCCTGTGCAGATCACCAAAGTCCAAATCCAGTCAGGCTCAATTTGATTGTGATTCTTTTGCATTTTTACTGTGTGATACTCTGTAAATCTACTCTATGTAAATCTTCCTCTTCTTCTTTCGGCTGTTCAGAGTAGGGGTACTACCCTGTCCTCTACATCTGCTTCTTTCAAATCAACTTCCATGTATGTCTTTCCTCACCACATCCATAAACATCCTCTTTGCCCTCTTTTCTTCCTTCCTGGTGGCTCCATCCTCAGCATTCTCCTACCGATATACCCCATGTACCTCCTCTGCAAAAATTTCCGAACTATCTCAATCGAGCCTCTCTCACTTTGTCCCCAAAACACCATACATGCGCAGTCCCTCTGATAAACTAATTTCTAATCCTGTCCATCCTCGTCACTTCCAATGGAAATCTCAGCATCTTTACCTTTGCCTCCTCTAGCTCCGCCTCCTGCCTTTTAGTCAATGCCACGGTCTCTAAACTTACTAACATAGTAGGTCTCTCCACAGTCCTATAAGCTTTCCCTTTCACTCTTTCACTCCTATCACACATCTCTTTTGCCACTCTTCTCCACCCACTCCACCCTGCCTGCACTCTTTTTTTCACTTTACTACCACACCTTCCATTACTTTGCACTGTTGACCCCAGGCTCCTAAATTCATCCACCTTCACCTCCTCATCTCCATGCAACCGCACCACTCTATTACCCTTCCTCTCATTTACCTCCACCTTTCCAGGCTCTTCTCAATCTGCTCCAAAATCTCACCACAAATCACAATATCATCTGTGTGGAGTCCATAAAGACTCCTGTCTGACCTTGTCCGTCAACTTGTCCATCACCACTGCAAACAGGAAAGGGATCAGAGCTAATCCTTGATGCAATCCAACCTCTACCTTAAACCAGTCTGTTGTTCCTACTGCACACTTCACTGCTGTCACACTGTCTTCTCACATGTCCTGCACCACCCTTACATACTTCTCTGTCACACTTGAATTCCTTATAGAATACCACAACTCCTCTCTCAGCACCCTGTCGTACGCTTTCTCCAAATCCACAAACACACAATGCAACACCTTCTGAATTTTTTTTATTCGTCCACTTATTCTTCACCTTCAAAGCCATCCTACAGACCACTACCAGATGCTGTATATTTGCACTATCCTCTGCCAACACCTTACAGTCTCTAATCTATTTTATGTTGCATCACCTGCATAGAATATAGTGCACCTGTGTGCACCTTTCTCCACTCTTATACCTCACCCTATGTTCCTCCTTATTCTTGAAATAAGTATTTACCACATCCATTTAAATTCTTTCAGCAAAATCTACCACCATCTGCCTTTCCACATTCCTCTCCTTAAGGCCATTCCTACCCATCACCTCCTCATCACCTCTGTTCCCTTCACCAAGTCAAGTCAAGTCAAGTCAAGTCAAGTCAAGTCAAGTCAAGTCAAGAAGCTTTTATTGTCATTTCAACCATATATATAGCTGATGCAGTACACAGTGAAATGAAACAACGTTCCTCCTGAACCCAGGTGCTACATAGAACAACATAAAACAAACAGTACAGAACAGAAAAACACAGGGCCGAGAACTAAGATCCTCGCCACATAAAGTGCATGTGTGCAGCTGGTGCAAACAGTGCAAAAGACAACACAAGACAGTGCAAGACAACACAGGACAGTGCAGGACAATACACAATACACAAAATATAAAAATAAAAATGGAAATAGCTCCGCCAGTAAAACCAACATGCCCATTAATGTCTGCCCCAATCACCTATCTTTTTTCCTAGGTACACTCTCCACCACTTCATCTAACTTACTCCAGAATTTTTTCTTCTCCTTCATCTTACAACCCACTTGCAGAGCATAGGCAATGGTGACATTAAACTTCACCCTATCAACTATCCTATTCCTGGTGTCTCTGTAGACGTCTTCAACATCTCTTTCTCCATCATTTGCCAACAGTAGCCAAATTTCCACCGGTACCTGTTGACTAACAATACCTGTGTGCCTCAACCTCTCTCGAAATTCTGGTTCATGATCCACATATTTGATTTGGCACATGTTTTAAGCTGGATGCCCTTCATAAGTGTGACCGGCACTTAGAGTGCACTGGCTTGTGCAACCCTAATGCCTGGGTTGATACTCTATTTAAATATTTGTATATATTTTTGTGTTTTGTGTGTACTGGTAGTAGGGGCATGGCTGTCATTTCTATTGGGTATGGGTTTATTTGTCTTTTTTTTGTACGGGAGTTCAAAATAGATTTTTCATTCTTTTTTGGGACCTTTCTATAGGGAATTTAGTTTTTAAAATGGGTAATTTGTTTGTTATTTTGGCTTTAGTCCAGCTTTAAGTTGTCTCGATTTGTACATGTATTTATTGTATATCCCAGTATCTGTCAAAAATTGTGTTGTGTCTCAGATGCCATATTTTTTATATATCCATTGTATACAATATTCCCTACACTATGCCTATACCCATGCTGTATAAAAGCAATACCAGTGAATAATATATTTGCATGTTAAAGATACTATAGACAAATTCCCTATTTTTGCACCCAGAAACCATGGAAGATAAACTACTGCCTATTTTTTAAGCCAGCCTTCTGCCTCATGATTGAATTAAATCTCTTATACAAACTCTACACAGCAATAATTTTCCAGTTGAAATTAAGTGTCTATTAAAGCAGAAAGCAATACACAACTAAATTAAGGAAGAACACGCCTTTTCTGCACCTGGGAAAGCCATGAAAGATGAACTTCACTACTCAACTATGTATTTATTTAATCAGCAGGTTAAAAAAATCTGAATCCAGTTACAGGTGAGGAAGATCTGCCCACTTTGGCTTAAGGGTTAGAGGTTTTCACTCAGAGGTCCAACGTCGGCTCCCTGCCAGTCCTGGGATCTGAACTCATAACCTTGTGGTTGCTGCTACATTAACCTTCAACTCACACTAGAACCCTCGAGCTGCTGTGGCTCAGAATGTGTATACTCCACTCTCTTTAGCTAAAATATTTTTGAGAGAGTTCACATATTGCCATACAACCTAAAAGTTTTCATATTTTAGTTAAACTATATATAAACTAATTAAACTATAAGATCTTTTTAGATATATATCATTTCTTGTGCATTTTAACTCCATCATTCATGTATTTGTTTAACCTGTCCTAAACATCTGGTCAATAACATTTTGAAAAAAACCCAGATGATATTTAGTTGTGGATTAAAATAACATTGCATTACTTTTAATCAGTGGCAGTTTAAATTGGTTAGCATGGTGTTCACACCATATGGGCTCCTGACGTTTTCCTCAAATTATGTTACTTACCTTTTGCCGATTTTTAGATGATATCACATTCTGTCTCAGGAAACTTTAATATCATGTACTAGCTTTCCTGGTCATGCTGTTACTCTAAATCCTGAAAAGAAAAATAATATAAATATTTATCTCGGATTTAAGCTTTCAAATTTATAGTACACGTGGCACCAGGACACCCTAGGCCGCAGGTCGATGATCGACTTTGTGGTCGTTTCATCTGACCTGCGGCCGTATGTCTTGGACACTCGGGTAAAGAGAGGGGCGGAGCTGTCAACTGATCACCACCTGGTGGTGAGTTGGATCCGATGGCGGGGGAGGAAGCTGGACAGACTCGGCAGACCCAAGCGTACTGTGAGGGTCTGCTGGGAACGTTTGGCCGAGCCTCCTGTCAGAGAGATCTTCAACTCCCACCTCCGGCGGAGCTTTGACCAGATCCCGAGGGAGGCCGGAGATATTGAGTCCGAGTGGACCATGTTCTCCACCTCCATTGTCGAAGCGGCCGCTCGGAGCTGTGGCAGTAAGGTCTCCGGTGCCTGTCGAGGCGGCAATCCCCGAACCCGGTGGTGGAAACCGGAAGTAAGGGATGCCGTCAAGCTGAAGAAGGAGTCCTACCTGGCCTGGTTGGCTTGTGGGACTCCTGAGGCAGCTGACGGGTACCGGCAGGCCAAGCGAACTGCAGCCCGGGTGGTTATCGAGGCAAAAACTCGGGCCTGGGAGGAGCTCGGTGAGGCCATGGAGAAGGACTATCGGCTGGCCTCGAAGAGATTCTGGCAAACCGTCCGGCGCCTCAGGAGGGGAAAGCAGTGCCCCACCAATGCTGTTTACAGTAGAGGTGGGGAGCTGTTGACCTCAACTGGGGATGTCGTTGGACGGTGGAAGGAATACTTCGAGGATCTCCTCAATCCCGCCGTCACGTCTTCCATTGAGGAAGCAGAGGCTGAGGGCTCAGAGGCGGACTCGTCCATCACCCAAGCTGAAGTCACCGAGGTAGTAAAGAAACTCCTCGGTGGCAGGGCACCGGGGGTGGATGAGATCCGCCCTGAGTACCTCAAGTCTCTGGATGTTGTGGGGCTGTCTTGGCTGACACGCCTCTGCAGCATCGCGTGGCGGTCGGGGACAGTGCCTCTGGAATGGCAGACCGGGGTGGTGGTCCCTCTTTTTAAGAAGGGGGACCGGAGGGTGTGTTCCAACTATAGGGGGATCACACTTCTCAGCCTACCTGGGAAAGTCTATGCCAGGGTACTGGAGAGGAGAATACGGCCGATAGTAGAACCTCGGATTCAGGAGGAACAATGTGGTTTTCGTCCAGGCCGTGGAACACTGGACCAGCTCTATACCCTCTACAGGGTGCTGGAGGGTTCATGGGAGTTTGCCCAACCAGTCCACATGTGCTTTGTGGATTTGGAAAAGGCATTCGACTGTGTCCCTCGCGGCGGCCTGTGGAGGGTGCTCCGGGAGAATGGGGTCGGGGGCCCTTTACTAAGGGCTGTCCGGTCCCTGTATGACCGAAGCAGGAGCTTGGTTCGCATTGCCGGCAGTAAGTCAGACTTGTTCCCGGTGCATGTTGGACTCCGGCAGGGCTGCCCTTTGTCACCGGTTCTGTTCATAATTTTTATGGACAGAATTTCTAGGCGCAGCCAGGGGTCGGAGGGTGTCCGGTTTGGTGACGACACGATTTCGTCTTTGCTCTTTGCAGATGATGTTGTCGTGTTGGCTTCATCAGACCAGGACCTTCAGCATGCACTGGGACGGTTTGCAGCCGAGTGTGAAGCGGCTGGGATGAGAATCAGCACCTCCAAATCCGAGGCCATGGTCCTCAGTCGGAAAAGGGTGGCTTGCCCACTTCAGGTTGGTGGGGAGTTCCTGCCGCAAGTGGAGGAGTTTAAGTATCTTGGGGTTTTGTTCACGAGTGAGGGAAGGGTGGAACGGGAGATTGACAGACGGATCGGTGCAGCTTCTGCAGTAATGCGGTCGATGTACCGGTCTGTCGTGGTGAAGAAGGAGCTGAGCCGCAAGGCGAAACTTTCGATTTACCGGTCAATCTACGTTCCTACTCTCACCTATGGTCATGAGCTCTGGGTCATGACCGAAAGGACAAGATCCCGGATACAGGCGGCCGAAATGTGCTTCCTCCGCAGGGTGGCTGGGCGATCCCTTAGAGATAGGGTGAGAAGCTTAGTCACTCGGGAGGAGCTCGGAGTAGATCCGCTGCTCCTCCACATCGAGAGGGGTCAGCTGAGGTGGCTCGGGCATCTGTTCCGGATGCCTCCTGGACGCCTTCCTGGGAAGGTGTTCCGGGCGCGTCCCACTGGGAGGAGACCCCGGGGAAGACCTAGGACACGCTGGAGAGACTATGTCTCCCGGCTGGCCTGGGAACGCCTTGGTGTCCCCCCGGAAGAGCTGGAAGAAGTGTCTAGGGAGAGGGAAGTCTGGGCATCTTTGCTTAGACTGCTGCCCCCGCGACCCGGCATCGGATAAGCGGGAGAAGATGGATGGATGGAAATTTATAGTAAAACACAGTATAAAACACAACACCTTTTTTTATCATTAACAGGTAAAAAAAATAATTGTTGATATGTTGTTGATGAGTAGTGGATGGAGTCTCCAGTTTCAAGAAGCAACTTAAACTACTTTACTCACCACATGCATTTCTTTTCTCAGTTCTATATTAAAGAAAGCATGTAAGACTAGGCAAAAAAAATCTAACCTTAAATTTTTGCCACTTCACAATACACTATTACATTTTTCTACTTAAATTTTCCCATTTTTCAAACGAGCCTTCTGCCTCACGATTGAACTAAATTTCTTATACAAACTCAGCACAGCTTTAATTTTTAAGTTGGAATAAATTGGCTATCAAAGCAGAAGGCAATAAGCGATTCTCTTCCTTCCATGGACAAGGTCAATTAAAGGAGGACACGCATTAGCAATCAAACCCGACTCCAGTGATTGACTATGGTGATTACAGGCATGAAGCTGGAAGTTTTAAAGGTTATTAATAATGATTTATGGAATTACTTAAAGGTCTGTGCATAAGATACATTAAATAACTTTGAGAAATAAATCTGTAGAGCCCGAAGGTGAACTGAGAGCAATGGATCAGCCAGAAGAAGTGATGGAGGGCTATTTAACCTGCAGTCATCAAAGATAATACTGTTTCAATGTAGTGTAATTAAACTAATGTAAGTATGATGACATGTAATGTTCTGCATGCTTTATCTTGCAGCTTGGACACTAGAAATAACAAAATAATGCATGTAATAATAATGCGGATTTCTTTATGTATGGTGTTTATGATTTTAAACCAAAGAAAAAAAAGATATAGTGAGACCAAAAACATTTAGGCTCTATTTGTAGTCTGGTTCTTTATTTATTTATTTTTATGATTCTATTGAGCATGTATGAGCAAGAATGGATTCAGATCATGTACCGTAATTTCCGGGCTTTAAAGCCGCACCCTTATATAAGCCGCACCCACTGAATTTAACAAATATTTTTATTTTTAACATAAATAAGCCGCACCTGTCTATAATTAGTGTCTACACTAATGTACTTTACACAGGCTTTCACGAAAGAAACGTTACACATGGTGTAACGGGTGAAATATGTTGCGCTTCTATTAGGAGCGTGTGTGGAGACCGAGGAATATTTATTTATTTATTTTTTTTATGCGCATTTTTAAGTTTTTTTGACTAACCCGTAACGCTGTTGCTTTCACAACTACAGTGGTACCTTGACCTACGAGTGCATTAATGTATGAGTTTTCCGAGGTACGAGCGGTCACTCAGTCGATTTTTTTGCTTTGTTACGCGAGCAGAAAATTGAGGTACTAGCTCGAGATGCCGCTGCTAGATGGCAAAGCGAAGCCAGAAAACTGTGACGAAAATTAAGATAAGCAAAGAAGAAAAAGTAAAAATTTTAAAGTTTAGGGATATGTAGTGTACAGGAGTGATAGTAAAAAACGAGTTTTCCCTTCACCTCCGGTTATCGCCTCTACCCCCCTCCATGCACACACACACACACACACACACACACACACACACACACACACACACACACACACACACACACACACACGAACACACACACACACACACCTCACCTGCGTTTTCGTTAGCTCAAGTCGTCTCATCTCCAAGGAAAATACACTGAATAAAACCTTATTATATCTTTACATACTCTTTCCATTATGTTTTTATACAAGATTTGTTATTTAGAAATGTATTTTCCAATTTAATAACATGAAACATAAAAACAGGGTGTCATTTTGAGGGTTGGAACGGATTAATGCCATTTTAAGTATTTTCAATATATAAAACTGATTTGATGTGCGAGCAAATTGAGATACGATCTCGGCCACGGAACAAATTAAAGTCGTAGGTCAAGGTACCACTGTATTTCTCTGGGGGGTTTATCACACAGGTGAGGTGCTTTTTTGCGTTTCCGTTCGAAAATTTTATGGGGTTATGTGGTTCAGTTTTTTGGCTTGAAGTTTGTGAGAGAATTTGATCGCTGATTGGTTCTTAAAAGGTGGCTAGACATGCTTCTCTATTAACATATTTCGTTATCATCTATGCATGTTTTACATGTTATATATATTTCCATGACACCATTCTTGACACTTGTATAGATCTACTACGGAGATTGCTTTTACTTCATCTTTTGCAGGTGCAACATCTCAGTTCTTAACATCTTATGTGTAAACATGAGTAAAAGAACAGTTTTCAGAGCAGTTCTAGTACACCAACTCAAAGCCTATCTACACTTTAATCACATTAGTAATCGCTTGGTATCTTCATCCAGAGATTTGTCATGGCTGAAATGTACTGCATGCTCTTATGTCTAAATATGTCTCAGATGCTTCAGATTACCACATAAGCATTGATATGGTATTCTTAAAATTTATGGAAGGAGTCTCCATTGTTAGAGCTGTGTAAGAGTCTGACTGTATGCTGTAAAAGTCTGAATGTATGTAGAGTGACTTCTAACCACAACTACAAATAAATGGAAGAACAGTAACTAAATGAAACTAACATTAAATGTAATATTATTAAGAATATCTTCTTCTTTAACTGGTCTGGATAGCTGATTTCCCTCAGTGGGTAAGAACATCAGTAAGATGGGTGTGTAACCCACATCTCCTCACAACAGAAAGCTAATTATACACCACGCTGTCTGTTCTGTTTCTGAGCAGCTGAAGATTGGCTATGGGCTACAGAGGCTCTGTTCCATTGTGTTTTGGAGTGGCCCTGCATGTTCTCATGCATGCCTTTATTACCCCATGGGGGGGGCAGCAGAGGCAGATCAGCCCCCTTGCTCCTGCCCTACTCCTGTCTTATAGTGCTCAGATCCAGTAATGATACATTTCGCCTCGGGCAGATCCTCAGTGAGGGTCGGGGAGTTTGAGCGGTATGGGAGATGCCCCCTGACCTCTATCAAAGAATCCCTCCACTTCCTGTCTGGATTTTACAGCCATATAATACCTGCTTTCATGTCTCCTGGTCCTGCTCTAATTCGGGTTATGTATTAAGCATCGTAGTCGATCCTCCTCATCCTACCCTCGGGTCTGCACAGTCCGCTGAGTGATTTGAATTTAGAAAGTGACAAATTCCTCAGGACAGTCTGCAGCCGGCACTTTGTTCATGTCCAAGCTCTCCTGGCCTTGTTTTTTTCTATTTCTACGTTGCCTCCATGCTGAATGACAAAGAAGGTGACTTGTTTTGTGGATGTAGAGCAAAAATCTGGACAACCTTCAGAATGGCCTCTTTTGTCTCAGGAGCACAAAACAGGTCAAGGTATATTAGAGCTACGATTCGACAATCTGTCTGTGTATGTTCTGTAAATTTGGCCCGGAAAGGTCTGAATCGATCTTACTGCAATGTACCAGCATTGTGTACATTCTCTGTGCAGCAGGAAGTGACAAGAAAATTAACACCTGCTGAAAATTATCATTAAACATCATGCCACCTTTTAAAAATCCGAAGCCATCTTTCCACATCAGATCTCAGAGATTACTGCACCATTTGGAAAAATTGCACTGACAGGATTTGAAATATGGCTAATGCAAAAAGAGCGGCAAGGATCTAATCTGCTACTGTACGTAGAGATTGAAAAACTGCAGTGAAAAGAGGTGTAAAAGAATAGATGTTTTCTGTGTTATTACTGCAACAATAGTAAGGGGTGAGTTTTAGTTGCTGTGACAAATTAAGGGAATTGAAGATGGAGAAAATGCAGTAAATCAATCTACAGTATATTTATTGTTTATACATTTTTAGTCTTCAATGCACATTCAATTCACAACATAGTCAAAACTTTGCGAACGAGGCAGCTCCATATCCTGATTTGTAATGCTGGCCTTGCTGGAATTAAAGCGTTTTATCATGTTTGTCATGCTTTTAATCTTTATTTACATGATGTGTTCAGTGTCAGTGCTAATTAACGCCCTAATGCGCATTGCAATCAGATGTGATGAACTGAGTGGCTCATGAGCACAGCAGACAGACTAAACAGCAAGCAATAGACAAAAGTGACTTGACTTAAAAAGTGTTTCAGATCACTTCCTGATTTCTTGGTCAATTTGTAGAGTTTTACATTTTTACTTATTGGAATTTGATACAATGACATTGCTATTGTGTGCTTCAGGTTTTTTTTAAGCACATGTGTAACAGCACATCTCTAACAGTTATAATTCTTTTAAAACACAATAAATTCGTATTCATGTATTGATATAAAAACATCATGGCTGCTAAGTGATGATAAGGAATCAAACATTTTACTTAGAAGGAGGCAAAGCAGAAAAAATGGCAATTGGAGATGTAAATTGTCTTTTACAGCAACACTAACTAACTGTTTTGTCATCTGTGAGCACTTAAATATAAAATCTACTGGAGGGCAAACCTTCAAACTATTTCATTAGCTAATGATTGCTGTCCTCTGCAAATGCAACATATTCTGTAAAGCCCTTCTTGTAAAACATATTTAAAGACAAAATTTGCTTTTAAATTTTAGTTTTGGGCCTGGATGAGGTTATAAAGGGTTCTTCTTTTGCCAGTTATTTTTAAAACTTCTTTTCCTGTCACTTGAAGTTAGAAAAAAATTAATCAACACCTTCTGACCAATCATTTGTTCCATAGTGCTTTAGTAAACACAAACAGAAAACCTTCATTTCCTAAAGAACCTGTAATATAACACAAAGTGAAATCTTGCAAAACACATTTCTAAAGTCCCATATTCTCAGAACTCCAACACTCTCTCGACATAAAATAGGTTGTGCTGATGAATATTCATGACACAGGAGCACAGGGATGCAGGCAGACCTCCGTTAGCAGGTGTTAATCCACAGAAAGGTGAGTACCTTTCCACAAAGGGCTAAAACTGCCGTTCTGGCTTTCCTCTGAGGTGCATGAAATGTTCAGAATAGATGAGGAATTAGTAGAAATTAAATAGCAGCCCGGCTTCGAGATGCCAAAGGGGCGATTTCACCACGGCAGGAGTGTGAAGGTTGAACAAACACGACTTCTCACTTTAATGAAAGGTCTCAGTGCCTGAAAACGATTAAAGTCGGCTTTTCCACCAGCAGTATGTTCAGCCAGCATACATACAGAGGGATAAGTGTGTGTGTGTGTGTGTGTGTGTGTGTGTGTGTGTGTGTGTGTGTGTGTGTGTGTGTGTGTGTGTGTATGTGTCTGTGTGTGTGTCTGTGTGCATGTGTGACAGACAGAGAAAGACCTAGATTTGTATGTGTGTGTGTGTGTGTGTGTGTGTGTGTGTGTGTGTGTGTGTGTGTGTGTGTGTGTTTGTGTGTGTGCGTGTGTGGAAACAGACATGGCTATGTGACAAAAGCACATAAATCTGGAGTCGTGTTAGCCGCTCAGTGGAGTGTGTTGGAGTGTGTTAAAGCCTCTTCTCACTCGCAGACCAAACCATGCAGGACCGATTACAAAAAAAAGAAAAAAGAGAGAGAAAATGTGACTTTTCACTCTATTTTTTCCTTTTTCTTCATCGTGTGGGGAATATTAGCATGAGAAGCATACAGGCTACAAAAAACAGAAAATAACAGAGATTAGAAAAGCAAGCAAATTGTTAAAATGTTAATTCAATTAAATTTAATTCCATTTAATTTAATTATTTGAACAATGGCCATTGTCGCAGAGCAGCTTTACATAAGTAAATGGATTATAGTAATAGTTAGATATAATTATATACATTTTAAATGTTTAAATGAATACCTAGAAGCTTTAATGAGTAAGGGAAAAAAACTCCCTCGGATAATTTGAGGAAGAAACATTTGAGAGTAAAAAGGGAACATGCACATTATTGGTTGAAATGTCTGATTTTACTGGTTTTAAAATTTAAAATGCGGATATCAGATATACCTCATACATTAGATGCGCAAAAGTGTTGTTTAACCTGACCCTTCCAGCTATATGTGATTCTAAACTGTTACCACACATTTGGAGGAACAAAAATGTATTAGATATCTTTGGATGCACTAGAATTCGATTTTCTCTTTACCTGCACTCAGAGAACCAAACCTGTTCCAGCATTACAATGCCCCCTGTGCACAAAGCCAGCTCCATGAAGGTACAGCTTACATGGGTTGTATTTGAGGATCTTGAGAGGCCTGCTATAGAGCTCCGAACGCAACCCTATTGATCAACTTTGGAATGAATTGGAACACTGACCGTACCTGACTTTTTCTAATACTCTTGTGGCTGAATAAGCCCAAATTTCCACAAGCCCACTCTAGAATCCTAGAAGAGTGGTCATTATAACAAAAAATAAAACTAAATGTGGAATGGGATGTTCAGAAGTCACGTACCAATCTTATTCGTCAAACATTTATCCTTATAGTGTATTTTTTCTCTTTTTTTGAGAGGATTTAATGCGTAATTTAAAAAGTAAAGTCTTTTTTAACTAATGATACCATTGATTGATTGATTGACTGATTATTTGATTTATTTGTCTGTCTGTCTGTCTGTCTGACACTTTTTGTGTTTGTTTTTTTGTTTGTCCTGTGTGGGGAAGTCAGTGTGTGAGCAGTGCACTCCTGTTTGCAGTCACTTAAGTTTTCTTAATATATTGTTCATTAGCTGCAATAGCTCTCAATATCTTAACAGTACATTGCCAGTTATGTTTATACTTTAACCTGGTCAAAAACCTTTACTTTTACTCACATAAAAGGTTTCTTTAGCATTTTTTTGCTGCTCGTTCTTAAGCATGAAAGTCACTTTCTGGCTCTCTGCTTATGAACAGATGTAGTTTGTGCTACTCATTACCATTATATCAGAGAACACATGACTTCTGATGTAATTCATGCTGGTCTGCATCAGTTGCTGTTTACTTCACTGAGCTATCAAACAAATGGTTAATCTCAGAAACTTATTAACAAACTAAGCACAGATAATACTGAGTCTCACCATTAAGTTTTAATTTGAAGTGAAAAGCAAAAACCAACAAAACCTTTTCATGTTCAAGAGATGGATGGAGATCCCACATCTCATATTCAGATTCAGCTCTGGTGCACACATCTGCAGTAATGAACACACAATACCAGTTTTTTTTTTGTTTGTTTTTTGTACACCCATAGCTATTAGAGTTTACTATGAGATGTTTAATTTCAGTGCTGATATATGATGAAAACAAATGAAAATAACAATGACTTGCTAACTGGGGGAAAAAAATAAGGTTTAGAGTAACAGCTCATTAAAAGGGGCTTGTGCTGCAGATGCTTCACATAAATGGAATAGAAAGAAAGAAAGAAAGAAAGAAAGAAAGAAAGAAAGAAAGAAAGAAAGAAAGAAAGAAAGAAAGAAAGAAAGAAAGAAAGAAAGAAAGAAGCATCAACTTTTATTTTTTCTAAAGTCACCATTCACGGAAGGAGTCCCCAGTTTTAGGATTTTGTAACAATCAGAAGTACAGTAATTTCTTCTTTTACATCTTTGCTCTTTGAGGTTCAGCAAAACATTTATTGCAAATTGTTGCCGCATAAGAAGAATAAAGGACCTGTGCATTTATGGGAAAATAATCTTCTAAGTAGTAACTATAAATCTATCTAACTGTAACTTTGCATAAAAGCTTGTATTGTGAATGGTAACTCTTTACATAATCAATACAATATCATTTTTAAAAGGACAAAGAAAAAAAATGAAGAAAATAAAAAGAATACAAGAAAAAGCATTTAATTACATTCAAAGAACAAATGTTTTTTTACTTTCAACCTTTCATATATCATCACTTTTTCTGAAGCTGAAAGTCTGTACACGTTTGTTGTGTTTTTTGAGACCAGCTCAGCCCACCCATGAGACCTGCCCCCCTCTCTCCCTCTCTCTCTCTCTCTCTCTCTCTCTCTCTCTCTCTCTCTCTCTCTCTCTCTCTCTCTCTCTCTCTCTCTCTCTCTCTCTTTCTCTCTCTTTCTCTCTCTCTCTCTCTCTTTCTCTATCTCTTTCTTTCTCTCCATCTCTCTGTCTCTCTCTATTTCAGAGCACCCTAAAGGAATAATGGACGTCTGCAGTATTTGAGAAGTAGAGAAGTGAGAAAGTAAATAGTGATGTTGCTGATACACCACTGCACCAGTGAACATGTGAATCAAAAGCCTGCTCAGTGTTTAATAGTGCAGAATGACTGATTCCATTTAGATAAGCTGTGGTCAGTGTGATAGAAGTTCAGCTCTACTTTCACTTTCCTTTCAAAGGTAAAAAGAAAGTCAGCCTCCACTACTGAACGGCTGTTTTTTTTTTTTCCATCACTCCATCACATACAAACATATTATTTAGGTGACAAAGTATAGTATATGAGTTGTTAGCGCATGCACACAAACAGACACACATAGCTAATGTTTGTCAGGTAAACAGATAGTTTGTGTTTTGTTCTGTATTTATTTGTCTGTTTGTTTGTTTATCCTAAAATATGTGAAATGTGGATGGAACAGTGCCAGATTTATTTATATATATATATATATATATATATATATATATATATATATATATATATATATATATATATATATATATATATATATATATATATATAAATTGCATTTTAATGAGAATGATCCATATCGGTATGGTATGACAAAAAGAGTAATTAATATACAAACAAACAAAAAAAACATAAATAGAATGATACATTTGGTAATGTTGGTCAGATTATAAAATAATAATTATTTCAAGGACCCTTTTATTAAACCAGAATACAATTTAACACAAATTAACCCAAAAAAAGTATTTAAAGTATAGGAAGTAAAACAATTACCATTTTACAGCTTGAAAAGTGAGTACAAAGCTATATCACGTATGACTAAAAAGTTTCTCATTATTTCTAAAAAAAAGAAATAAAATAAACTGAATAAAGATGTGATGAAAGCAATACCTTATTAAATTAAATACATCTGTTGTGTAATATTATTTATAATGAAAGCACTATTGAGCTGTCATGTTTGTTATGATGTTTGTGAACTATGAAATATATTATTCTGAACAGATCTTGGCAAATTCGCAGCATCAGCTAGCGTTGTATAAATCTCGTACTGAGGTCTCGGCTCTATATTTATTTCATAACTGAAGAAATTAAATAATTTTTTTGTCATTGCAATTTTTTAATTATTATTTTACAAACAGAATACAGCTGCTGTAACTAAGACGCTCCTTAGTGAATTAAGAAGCAGCAAACATCGGCGTGAATATTCATCATATCCATTTTGGCCCGAACCTTTAATGAGCTCACGTCTCACAGGAACAAACTCCTCACGTTCCGCCACTGCTCAACAGATGGCATTCCAGCAGCGCTCCAGAATCCATGACTGAAATCCTGGACTTTCCAATGCCAAGGTGTGTCAGTGTCATGTCGGATTTCACACTCCAGGAACCCTGAAGCCCGACGAGGAGACGTATCGCATTCTGAAGTGCCAGGACCTTTCAGTGTTAGTTAATTAATTGTAATGAGTCTGGTGCTGGTGCTGTGCGAGAACGTCTCCACGTCTTTCTCCAGAGACACCAGCGCTCACGTTCATCCACATCTGCTCTCATTAATGGACGAACATTTAATTAGCGCCTGTAAATAGAAAAAGACAAAAGTGCAACAATAAAGGCCAAGTTTAATACAAACTACAAATTTTATAGAAAACAAATACAATTTTAATCTGAATCCAGACTGATTAGAGGAGTGCTGAGAATATCTTTAGGCATCTGTAATGTTTAATAATCAGTACCAAATCCTTGTGGTTAATGACTGACTGAAGTCCAGAGGTTGGGCTACTTCTCTGGTGAAGTTCTGCCAGGTCTTTACTGCAGCTGTCGTCCCGTCCTGCTTTTTCTGAGATAGTTTTATTATCAGTTTTACCTTCAGCATGTAAACTCCAAATCAGTTGGAATGACTCAGGCTTTGTAGAATATTCCAAATGTCTTTGCCTTGAAATAAATTATTGGTTTGCTTTGCAACCATGTCTCATGGTTACTGTGCACTTTAAAGCTTCATACTAATGTAATGCAGAAAATCAAGGGCCAAAGGGGACTGAGTAGATAAGAGTCTCTGGCTACCAGCATTTTTCTCCAGTTCGCAATTTCTTTTTCTCATGAATGCCAGCGAAAAAAATAACTTCTAAAACTTAGTATGAAACTATGAAATAGACATAAAATTCTTTCATATTTAAAATGTAGGAATTTCATAAATCTTAACAAGTCTATTAGAAAACCAGCAGAAAGCAGCAAACTGAGTCAACACTGTAGAATTAGGAATGATTGGAAATCCGGTGAGTGGAAGCATGTTTTGCTACTCATTACGTTTTGCTACTCATCACGTTTTGCTACTAATTACGTTTTTGCTAAAATTATCTTGGGGAAATTACTTTAAAAATAAAATTAACTCACATATTTTTAATAAATTAATGATTTGCTAATTCATTTCATGTTAAATTTGTTAAACATGGTGATTTTTTAAATATATTTTAGAATTTTAAGGAATTAATTTACAATTTGCTGTTAAATAACTCATTCATTTCCTAAAGTGTGAATAGTTAATGTAGCATGTCTAATAGGCTTGAATGTGTTCTTACACATTGGTTACATGCACTATAAAAAAAAGGAAAAAGTTAGAAACAAAAAAAAAAAAAAGAAAAGAGAACTGAATTCTTATTGTCTGTACCATTTGTGCAGATTGTGTTTTATTTATTTGTATTTTTTTTAAGTAATAGAAAGTCTGGATGATCTGAGATGACGAGCTCAGTGAGACTGGTAGACGATCTTAAACATGCCAGCCGTGTATCTTTCAACCTGATTTGCGTCGAGGGTTCACACATAATAGAGTTACAACAGGTGCACTTGAGGACAAGAAATTGAACTCTCACTTAAACACACATGTCCACAGAATCTAACTCTGGACCAACATACCACAAACACACAAGAGAAAACTGAACATCAAGAAGCAATTTTCTTTCTTTTTTATTCTTTTTTTTTTTTTTTTAAGAGCAATTTTTTATTGTTTAAAATTTTTTTGGTAAATGTTGATTCCAGTCCCGTTAAGTTGCACTGTTGTTGATAAGACAATAAAATTTTTGATTGTTGGATCAGAGCCATAGGTGCTACACAAAGATTTTTGATCCATGTGTCTGAATTTGAACACCTGCGATGTTGTATGGATTAGAGACAGTGGCATTGAGTAAAAGACAGGAAGTGGAGCTGGAGGTAGCAGAGCTGAAGATGTTGAGGTTTTCGTTGGGAGTGACGAGGATGGATAAGATTAGAAATGAGTTTATTAGAGGGACAGCGCATGTAGGATGTTTTGGTGACAAGGTGAGGGAGGCGAGATTGAGATGGTTTGGACATGTGCAGAGGAGGGACATGAATTATATTGGTAGGAGAATGCTGAGGATGGAGCCACCAGGTAGGAGGAAAAGAGGAAGGCCAAGGAGGAGGTTCATGGATGTGGTGAGGGAAGACATGCAGGTAGTTGGTGTAAAAGAGGCAGATGTAGAGGACAGGGTGGTATGGAGACGGATGATCCAATGTGGCGACCCCTAATGGGAGCAGCCGAAAGAAGAAGAAGAAGAAGTGTCTGAATTTGAACAAATAATATTGACTCTGTATGCTTCTGATTTTATAATACAGCTCGTTTATTCAACAGTAAATAAAACAGATTAAGTTCTACTGGCAGCTATACAGTCCCACACCATATGATGTGTGCTTTTGATCATGAGCAGT
Source organism: Silurus aristotelis (assembly GCF_946808225.1). Taxonomy (NCBI): domain Eukaryota; kingdom Metazoa; phylum Chordata; class Actinopteri; order Siluriformes; family Siluridae; genus Silurus; species Silurus aristotelis. The sequence continues at coordinate 13,417,995 of NC_139582.1, forward strand.
TCCTTTCCTTTACCATACTCTCTACACTCTTTCTGTCATTCTGCTATTTATTTTATCTGTCCATAGCATGTTGTTCCAGATCTGCACAGAAGAGGTACATCTCAAGGCATCTTCCCTGTATTTGCTCTGATGCGGTCTTCTGATTGATTCAGATGAACTACCTGGAAGAAAATGTAAAGGCTCAAAGGAAAATTGGTTTAAACACTACATAAATTTTCCGTTGTTTTTTGTGCCTTCTTCTTTGTCTTAGTTCACCTAATTCCTTTTAAGAATAACCCAAATAGTTGATTCTTGCCTTTAACTTTTTTGTTTTGTTTTTACAGCCTAATTATGGCCTCCTTCACTGTCAGCCACAGCTTTTTAGACTTGTTGAGAGTTAACTGCAGCAGATTCCAAATGCAAACTTCAGCCTATAATCAACTCTAGACTTACTTACCTGAAAGAGAAATAATGAGAGACTAACACACACTTGGCCACGTAATAGCCATATATAAACAGTTCTGATAATCCTATACCTTTCACTCAATTTAAATGTAAACCTCTAAAATTAGAGTTGGAAGTCACTTTGAGCTCATTTTTATTATTTTATTTCCTTAACTTACATGTACTGTATATTGATAAGGGGTTTAAAATATCCAGTTAAATATTGTATTAATACTAATATTATATACATAATAAAAACTTGCTTAGACTACAAATATTAAAAAATATAAAATAAAAATAAATAAATAATGGTGGAATTCATTTAACACCCAATGCAGCCAAATAATTTTACTGTGAGCAAAAAAACAAACAATTAAACAAATACTAGTTGTGCTTCTTAAAAATAAAAATATGTATAACTGACTTGGATCTTCAAAAACATGATTTAATGGACAGAAATCCAATCCCAACTAAACAGTAATCAAATATACAGATGACTATAAAAAGTTAAATATCAGTTTAACCAATGATTAAACTTAAAATCCTCCTGAAAACATCAGTGTATGAATCCAAGCAAATCTTTTATCTGAACAGAATAAAATCCCTCAAGTCTCCTGAGAGAAAACGTCTCCACTCTACACCATACACTCCTCTTTAATCCACTTAAATCTCTCCGTTTTCACTCAGATGTAGAATTCTTTCTTTTCCTCATTCTTTCTGTGGAACATGTGGTGTAAGTGGGTCAGTGGTCCGGTGTGTGATGTAAAGAGGGGACTTTGTTTACCTCCGGCATTTCAGCACAGACCTGGCAGGCTTTAGAAGTAGGACATGAAAAAAAAAAAAACTGTAAAAGAAGGCATAGAGTAGAAATTTTCCATGTTTAAGACATAATTCCTTGTTTTGTTTTTTAGACTAAAGGGAAGCTATGAGGCTATATAATCTTATACAACCCTTTATAATACAGCAAATATACAAAAAAAACCCCAAAACAGTTTCTAGATCTGGGTGTGGGCTATATTCAATTTAGCATGTGCTTTAAAATTACTCATTAATGGAATGTCTTTTTGTAAAGATTTGATATGCAAATAATGCATAGCTTACTAATTGAATCATACAGAGGATTACTGTTAGCGTCAAAATATATGGTGTATAATGTACAAATATTTGGGAATCGGTCACATTATTATTATTATTATATTGATTATTACTAAATATCTGAATTTTCCAGAATATCTGATTTGTGTTTCTTCACCAAACTAGTATTACAAAGTTGGAGGCACACAAATGTAAAGTTTTGTTTAAATTTTGGATGCATTAAATTTCTCTTCATTTGAACTAGGAGACCCAAACCTGTTCCAGCATTGCATATTCCCTGTGCACAAAGCCAGTTCAATGGAGATATGGTATACATGTTGTTGGAGAGGAAAATCTTAAATGTGTCCTGCTATAGAGCTCTGACCTCAATCCTACTTAACACCTTTAGGATGAATTGGAACACTGACTGCACCCCAGGCCTCCTCAACCATCATCTACTAACATCCCTGTGGCTGAATGACAAAATCTCCACAAACACACTCCATAATCTAGCAAAACATCTTCCCAAAAGAGTGGAGGTTATTATAACAGCAAATTGGGACTAAACATGGAATGGGATGTTCAAAAAACACATACAAATCCTATGGTGTGGTGTACACAAACTTTGGTTTATATTGTGTATTTTTTTCTTTTTGTGAGAGGTTTCTTAAAAAGAAGACATTTATTTTTTAGATCTTTTAAAGCTTGATGATTAAGTGCAGCACATTCCCTGTTAGCTGTGCATGAAATAAAGGAATCACACATAGCTAGATGTAAGAAGGTTACAACATTGGCCTCTAACAAGAAGAATGTTGAATAAAATCTACAAATATTATCAAAATGCACAAAGTAAAATGATATATATACTAATCAAACATTCATAAACAAAAGTTTTCAATGTGCCATAATATAAATGCAGAATAATATATATTTTAAAGCTCAGTGTCTTATCAGAGCTTTTCTGCATCTTAGAAATAGACTGCAGGTTTTGTCTGGTGGCTCTGTCCCTGCCGGCTCATCTCTCATTAACCAGATCACAAAAATCAAAACTTGCAATGTCCAGAATTTAAAAATTTCATTTCCTGCAGGGATTTATTTTATTTTTTGCCACGAGCCGTCCATCAAGCCGCTCGTCTCATGCCTGTCAAACTCTGCCAGTCAGACTCACATCTCCTGATGCCTGAATCTCAGCAAGGGAATAAAAAAAGAGAAAATAATGATATTTTTTTGTCAGAATCCACAGAAATAAAAGTAAGACAAAAAAGTGCAATAACTGTCGGCGTGCCCCAGAGATCAGCGAACACACTCATTTAGTGAGCAATCATGAAGAGGCTTTAGTGAAGGAACAATTTCCTCCTTCAGTTTTAAACACAGAGATGAAAAACGCCTCAGGCTCTTCCGCTCCTAATCTCATTCTACGCTTCTGAAATTACATATAGTTAACTCCCGTGTTGTGTTTGACTACTCCATCCATATTTGGGGGAGACGTTACATCCAGAAGTGCTCTTTGGTTTATTATTTTTTTTTTTTTTTCCCCTGCCTTTATTATTAATGTTTATTAAAATGCGTCAACACTGCCATCTGCAGGAGGCACACATCTATCACATGGGGGGACTTGTTTCTCAGGAGAGCAAAGATGCTGAAGTTCAAGATCAAGAAGCTCTACTTCTGCACACAGAAGAGAAAAATAAATCACAGATAGATGGTTTGGGGAATATGTGGTCACCCTCGGTACTCCATAAAGAGAACATGTTCTTGGTGTTAACAGGGTAATAATACATTTCTGCTTTATAGAATTTTATCTGCATGCTGTACATAAAAACTAAAGGCACATTGATGTCACGTGATAATGTTATAATATTTAAGTCTGCTAATAATTAAAAGTAATCAAAATAAATAGAAAGATTTAGATTCCTATTATAAATGTAAAACATTACCTGCATTTAAGCAGATTATCTGTAATTTTGTCAAACAGACAGAGTGAGATATACAGTATAGATAGGTAGGTAGACAGACAGACAGACAGACAGACAGACAGACAGACAGACAGACAGACAGACAGACAGATAGATAGATAGATAGATAGATAGATAGATAGATAGATAGATAGATAGATAGATAGATAGATAGATAGATAGATAGATAGGAAAAGTAGGAAAGAAAAGACAGAAGAGAAAGGGGTTAGGGTAGACAGAGACAGAGGAGACAGAGGAGCGGTAGACAGAGTAAGGGAGAAATGAGAGAGAGGGTGAGAAAGAAATATAGAAAAACTGGTGAAGGGAAGAAATATGTGAAGGCTTGACTAGTTTGCAGTACAACAGTCAACAGTAACTTGTATATAAAAAAATAAATATAATAATATAGTTATATCATATTTTATTATATTTACCACAATGCCCCTAAAAAAAATAAATAAATAAATAAATAAATAAAAAAAAACCTGGATTTAACTAAGCAAATAGGTAAGAGCCTCCCTTTGGATTATTACTGCATAGATGATTATGTTTTAGCAGGCAACAAGTTATTTAACCTTAACTGATGCAGTGAGTAGCTTCTCATTTGTTAAACAACCATGTTGGAAGACACATTCTGTGGTCGTGGAAAAAAAATTTAATCTGTTTAAGAAGGGTCAAATTATTGGCAAGCATTAAGCAAAGAAAACAGCAAAGAAAACTTCTAAAATTGGGTTAAAATCTGTCCAAAGTATTATTAAACTATGACAGTGGGGAACCATCATCTTCGAGGAAGAAATGTGGTCGGAAAAAAATCTTAAAAGTTTGGTCAAATCAAATAATAAAAATAAACAACAGTAGGACTTACAGCTATTGTGTAATAGTGAAAGTAAGAGCATTTCCACATGCACAATGCGAAGGGAACTCAAGGGATTAGGACTAAACAGCTGTGCCTTAAGAAAACCACTCATCAATGAAGCTAATTGGAAAAAAGGCTTCAATTTGCTAGGGAGCATAAAGATTGAACTCTGGAGCAAAGGAAGAAGTTCATGTGGTCTAATGAGTCCAGATTTACCCTGTTCCGGAGTGATGGGATCATGCCTAGTGCCTACCTTACAAGCCTGTGGGGGCAGTGCTATGATATGGGGTCACTGCCGTTGGTCAGGTTTTAGGTTCAGCAACGTTATGTGCCCAGAGAATGAGGTCAGCTGACTGTCTGAATATAATAAATAACCAGGTTATTCCATCAATGGATTTTATTTCCCTGATGACACAGTCATATTCCAAGATGACAATGCCAGGATTCATCGGGCTCAAATTGTGAAAGAGTGATTCAGGGAGCATGGGACATCATTTTCACACATGGATTGGCAACCACAGAGTCTAGACCTTAACCCCATTAAGAATCTTTGGGATATGCTGGAGAAGACTTTGCGCAGCGGACTGACTCTCCAATCATTGATACAAGATCTTGGTGAAAAATTACTGCAACTCTGGACAGGAATAAATATAGTGACATTCTAGAGAGTTATTGAAACGACCCCACGGTGAATGCGTGCCGTAATCAAAGCTGAAGGCAGTCCAAAGGAATATTAGTGTGTGACTTTTTTTTTGGATGGGCAGTGTGTATTACAGTTATTATTTTCAGTATGTAGGACTTGGTACAAATACTGAAACTGGAGACTTCTTCAATAAATGTTACGCATTATATACACTATAAGATATATAATATAAAAAAAAAAAAAAAAAAACACCCACAGCATATCAAAATATTTTTTTTCCCCTGTCTCTTTTACCAAAGAAACAATAGCATATTTAATAGAGGGTGCACATATGTGTGCACATTTCATAAACCTATAATGAATGAATCGACACTCTCTGTCCAATCAGAATTCAATAATGATTTGAGCCCAAATGCTTCCTTTAAGTGATGCTTTATTTTCCTTTTTTTTTTTTTATGCAAATTGCACATTTTACAGATCGATCAGCGTTAATTTAAGACTTTCTGGAAACTTCCAGACAGGAAAGTAAGCGCTAACTTATTAGCTACAGAGGCCTATAACCGATACAGGTAATAATTAATCTCATTTCAGGAGGGAGGTTTATAATTAAACATGTACGTATTGCAATTAATTTGCGTGGCCCTGGTGTACAGTACACGGCCCCTGCGGCGGATCATAAATCACACTCTTACCGTTCCAATTTGTACCATCTCCATTTAAAAAAAATGCATAATATTACGGACGAGTTTGTTGAAACCTTTGTAAATGTCAGCAAAGCTATTAGCCGTTGTTTGTTTTCTCAATCTCGCCACCATATTAGTGTTTGATAAAATGGGCGTGAGATTTGATTAACCGTGGCTTTAATGGTAAGTGTCACGGCGTAATAAATTATCACACGCTGAGCTGGGGCTTTTAGATTCACACATTCTCATTTAATTCACGTTTTAATTAACAAAATGAGGTTTCTGTGGTGCTTTATAATTGGGACCTGTCGAACGTCTTCAGATTTCGTAAACGCATTAAAGCATGCACATAAAAAATAAAGACAGGTTTCACACTGTAAAGTTTGTTTTTACATGAAAAGGAGATGAGATCCTCAGATATCTCCGAGGCACATGACAGAGAAATGCGCACTCTATAGTTTTTTATAAGTTATTATGTTTATTATAACTTCTATGCCACCTAAAATAGTGTAAATCAACTTCATAGTAAAACTGATAAAATCCATGTTTATGACAGGATGTACTAATAAGCCTTTATAAAGCTTTATGTTTGGTTATGTAGGCCTTATGTAGCCTTAAATCCATCAGCCGTTAATTACGCTAACATAATGTATTATCTGAACATTCTAACAATTCATTTCAATTCAGTTTTATTTGTATAGCACTTTTTATAATGGACATTTTTAGAGCAGCTTTACTAGGTTTAAGTGGTTATAAAGTTGTATAAAATAATGTATAAGTTTTATGGCTATAAGTTTCCTTATATTTGTAGGTTTACCCCTAATGAGTAAACCAGTGGTGACTGTGGCAAGGAAAAACTACCTGAGATGGAATGAGGAAGAAACCTTGAGAGGAACCAAACTAAAAAAGGACCACATTCTCATTTGGGTGGCCCCAAATGTCCATCTATTAGAGGTTCCATCATTGTTGAGGTATACTGTTCATTGATAGGTGCTTAAATAACTATTCATGCAACCTGTGGTTTTAAGTCATTGCAAAAGAAGTTAATATTAATAACAGTCCAAATACATTCTCAAAGTTCTTGAGTTGCTCAGTATGTCAGTATGTCTCATTAGGCTATTAATAACATATGCCAAACAGGCATAACTTTATGACTAATATTTAATGACCTGTCTACTTTGTGCTGCTACACCTTTTGCTGCCAAAAAGAGTCCTGACCCGTTGAGCTTTAACTTTTTCAACAATTTGATCTACAGAACCTTGTCTGTTGGATTGGAACACACAAGCCAGCCTTCACTCCCCATGTGCATCAATGAGCCTTGGCCACCCATTGACCCTGTCACCGGTTCACCACTGTTCCTTCCTTGGACCACTTTTGATGCATTTTTGGAGATGCTCTGACCCAGTCGTCTAGTCATAACAATTTGTCCCTTGTCAATCTTAAAGCTCAAATCCTCACTCTTGACCATTTTATCTGCTTCCAAAACATCAACTTTGAGGACAAAATGTTCACTTGCTGGCTAACATATCCCGGCCTCTAACAGGTGCCTTGATAAAGAGATAATTAGTGTTATTCACGCAAGTCCTAATGTTATGCCTGATCGGTGTATATCCGCATGCTAGGTGTCGTTATATATTTATTACATTAACTTGAAGTGATTGACAACACTGTTGAAAACACTGTTTAAAAGTTTTCACATTATGCTATTTTTGTTTTTGTCTGGTATTAGCAGTAATATCAAAAACCTCTAGACTACCAAGCTTATTATTATATTATGATGTGAGTAACAGAAAAGTCTATCACACTTTAACCCAGATTAATTTTTAAAATGTGGATGATTATATCATGTAGTTTGTATGATATCGGCTTTTGCGATGACATCAGGTAAATCTAGCAGACAGGCTGCACTGCGAGAAGCTCAGGAACTGCGACAGACTTTGTAACAGTACGCCGGAATGATCAGATGCAGCGAGATAAAATTGGCAATTTTGCAGCAGGGTGCTTCCTCCAAATCAAGACAAGATTGATGATCACTGCACAAAGTGGCATCTGAGCCTGGCACTGTTTAAAAGAACCAAACTTTTCTAAAAACTATTAATGAGAGTGAGTCATTAAGCGACTCATTTCATACAATCATGTATTAAACATTTTGATTGAGAATGTTAATCCCCACTTTATTTTTTAATTTTTAATATTAACTGTATAAAGAAACTTAAGATAAAATATCGAATGGATTGCATTTTGAATGTACTGCCAAATGCTTGATTAAAGACTGAAGATGCTAAACAGTGCATTATTTTTTTCAGAATCATGGTCATGGTCTATAATTTCCACAAGCTATTGCACCATAACATCACCTGATTTTCCACACGTGTCTATATATATATATAAATATATATATATATATATATATATATATATATATATATATATATATATATATATATATATATATATATATATATATATATATTGCCATCAACTGTAGTGTGTTGTTCTGTTTCCTTTTTTTGTACAGTTGCAGGCTTTGGAGCCAACAGGGAAGGGAAGGTCTGATTAGAGCAAAATGAAAGTGGCATTATACCATGCAGCTATTTCACTCTCCCTCTCTTGCTCAGGATTTTACTCTCCTCGCTTGCCATGCTGAGGACATTGCTTTGCCTTCCTGCCCTGCTGAGGACATCACTCTGCTTTGCTGGAATGCAAAGGATGTCGCTCTGCCTCTCTGCCCTGCTGAAGACATTGTGCTTTCTCCCAGCAACACATTATTACAGATTCTGGTTTTGCTTTGAATGCCACTTTGTATCCTTGCTCTTCCACATCACTATGCTCATCACTGGCTCTGCTTTAAATGTTACCTTGCTATCCTGCTCACCTGAGGTTTTCACTCCCCATCCCATTCAGGTGAGGATGTTGCTTCCCTTTAAACTTTGCTCACCTAATGGCTGTTGCAGACCCATTCAGAGCAGGGAATACTTCCTCTGACTGGACTCACAACATGCGTCAAAGGGGGCTCTGTCAGGATTATAGACAGATATTGTTTCCCACAAGCCAGTGCTCCCTCATGTCAAATCACATCACATGATTTTCTGTTACTGTTTGAAGTTAATATAATTTACACCTGTATATATTCCTCACCTTTCACTTATCTTGTCTATCTTTTCATAGTGAACTTTTTAATGGTCTTCTTAATGTTTCATGATTATTTTTTTTTACTGTTTTGTACCTTAATCTTTGTTGGTAGACTGTTTATGCTCCTGTGTATATATATATATATATATATATATATATATATATATATATATATATATATATATATATATATATATATATATATATATATATATATATATATATATATGTGTGTGTGTGTGTGTGTGTTTAAACAATAGTGGTTATTGACAAGTTGAAAATGTTTTTTTAAGGTGTTTTTTTATCATCAAGAACTGAAATACTTTCTTGAAATACTTTAAATAAAAAATAAAGAAATGGTTGTTTCAGTACTAGAATAATTAGTACAATAATTTAACTGAGAATTTAAAGTGCTTTAGAACCTTATAGATTGCAATTCTTCCTCTAAAAGTGTCGTGTAGGATTTCAAGGTTTACAAACCACACGCAAACACACACACACACACACACACACACACACACACACACACACACACACACACACACACACACACACACACACACACACGCACATATATAAAAATAAATATATGATGGTGCAACTGTACAAAAAAAGGAAACAGAACAACACACTACAGTTGATGGCAATATATATATATATATACAAAATAATATTAATGAAGAAGATCTCAGGGATCTCTCCTCTCCCAGACCTCTCAAAAACTTACAGTATGTGGAAAAATTATTGTGTGAATATGGGCAATTACTGGGCGACAGTGTGAACCCCATTAAAATATATCTGCACAGATAATGGTAGCCATTAACTCTACTTATGGATATCTCTGTCATCTGTATTGGGAAAGTTTTACATTGTTAGACGTCGTAATTTACGCTGAAAAAGGAAAATGCATTATGTCTCAATTTAGAGGTTTCACTATGAGCTCAGTTCTATCAAGCAGTGGGAAAGATTTCAATAGCCATAAGCAATATTTCAATTAATCTTCTAATCTCAAAGTAGGGTTCTAGAAACACAGCCAGGAGGGTTTGGAATTTTTTTGTTTATTAATTTTTTTGTTATTGCAGTTAAATAAACTGAGCTTTTGCTTGTTAAACTGTTCAACTTAATCAACTAGATTTAATTCAAACATTTAATAAAAATACATCTATCTATCTATCTATCTATCTATCTATCTATCTATCTATCTATCTATCTATCTATCTATCTATCTATCTATCTATCTATCTGTCTGTCTGTCTGTCTGTCTGTCTGTCTGTCTGTCTGTCTGTCTGTCTGGTAAAAAAAAACAAAAAAACAAAAATGGAAAAGTAAAGACATAGAAAACTAACCACAAATGTATTGTATGTTTAAAATGTGTTAAAAACCTGAAATAATGTGTATAATACTAAAACTATTCATGTCAAAACAGATCAGAACACTGAGCATGTGTGGAATATGAGTCACACTGTTTAAAGACAAACTGAAAACAGATCTCTGTACCAGTATGAATTCTGCTATGAAGAGTTTTTGTCCAGGGGAGCCGTCATTGTTGTTGATAGTAGCAGGATTTATAGTTTGACATAAAGCTATGTAATTGGATGGTGAGAGTGGTAGAGTACCTACGTAACGAATCACAGATGCAGTGAGACTCTGGAGGAGTGTCAGCTATATGAAAGCTACACAGCTAATAAATCTGAAGTCTCTGGTGAACCCTACTACCACTGTATGAATTCATTTCAGCATTTCCCATGCGGCTGGGAGCACCGTTATTGTTTTTGGGATTGGCTTTTGTGGTGTGGAAATACACGTCAGATGATACATTACATGTTTGACTGCTTTATACCACAGCATCTAATGAAAACTTTCTTTCTTCCTCTTCATAAAACAGTCTGAAAGTTATAGAAAGAATATAAAGATTTACAGTCAATGCAGATTAATATTTTAGAGAGATTAGGCACAATACTCTATAATAATCATATTTTTTATATGTGCCAGGTTTGAGTGAGGCTAATAATCTGATATGGACAAAAAATGGATCTTTAACAGACTTTAATAGACTTTCCAATAATTAGTCCTGTGTTTTATAAATTTTTGTCAGAGGATGCAAGGAAGCAAAAGTGGGCTGAGGTAGAAGTTATGTAGCAGGTGGTTGCATCATTTGAAGACATGAAATTAGGGAGTGCACTTAACACAATGTAAATATGTGACATTATATAATGTAATAAGAGTCAAGAGTCAAGTCAATAGTCAAGTATTAAAAGAGTCGAGTATCAAAACCATATTTTAGTAAAATAATATAACCTATACTGTATATAACCTATACAGCTCATTTGATGCAATATGGTCACACAAGCAGTATTTGTAAAAAATTTACTATAAAAAACACACACAATGTAAATATTCCCAGTTAAACTTTTTAGCCAGAAATAATTGTGTATAAAAAGGTTGCATGCAGCATGTCACCCTTTAAGAAACTAAAACAATTTGAATCCTGGAACTATACAATTTTAATTCAGTGTTGAATTCAGAGTAAAAATGGAGACAAAAAAAAAATAGATTCTGCTTATTGAGATATAAAGCAAGCTTTGCTAATGAACACAAGCTTTCAAATTGCCCTCTCTCAGTACTATAAGCAATGATTTAAGCTGATCCACTGAACGATGCTTTCCCAGTGGTATGCTCCATGACCTCTAAACTCTAATGATTAATTTTCTTGTGTTTGAAAATGTATGCACACAAAGAAATTAATTAAACATAATTAATTAAATATGTGTAACTTTCATCTATTATTTGTTGTTTGTTTTTATGTAAAGAATAATACACTTTGGAACATTTTGTTATGAGAAAATAAATCACGTTGCTTGGTATGATATCTAGATGTCCGTATCCTTAAGCTACGATTGAAGACCTACCTCTTCCTGAAACACTAAAATTAGCACTTTCCAAGTTTGCTTTGTAGAATTAAAGAGTTATATTTATATTAAGTGTGTAATCTTGCGTACCAGTGTAGATTTATTAATTGCTAGAGACTCAAAGCACTTTGTACGTCGCTCTGGATAAGAGCGTCTGCCAAATGCCGCAAATGTAAATGTAAATGATATGGCCCAGCAACAGCACATTTTCATGAGTTTTAATTTAGCAGTTTATAGTTACATTCATATAAGGGATGTCAATCGATTAAAATATTTGATCACGATAAATTGCATGATTGTCATGAGTTAACTTATGATTAATCACAACTTAATTGCACTTTGTAATCGGTTCTAAATGTATCCTAAATTAATAATTTTCAAATTTTAAATACAGTACTCTAATCAACATGGGCATGGACAATATTGATGGTTTATGCAATTTATTTTTTTATTATTAGTGAAACCAAAAGCATGAAGACAAAATATTTTTGTCAGTGTCCCAAAATAATTATTTTTTTTGTTACATAAATCATCAGGACACCAAACACCAAACATCAAACACCTCTTTCCTTTTGCTATGTTTCCACATGGACTTTTTTTTATATCTGAGTAAAAAAAGGGCATCATTAGCTTTGATTTCTTGCTGTCATCCATCAAGGAAAATGGCAGACACAAATGCAGATTGAGGTATTGTTTATTAAATAAGCAGAATAATCCAAATCAATAATCTATCACCATAAACTAAAAACAAGAATGCGTTCAGGCGATGTACAAACAATGTAAATGAGGCAAAACTACAAGAACATAAATCCAAAACTAGATCAAAAGCGGCAAACTCAAAAAACATGAAACAAAAGACAAAAAGCTCAGTAAACAAAACCAAATAAATGTATGACTTTGCGGTGAACTGAATGACTAAAGTTCCCTTTCAGAAACTGAGGCTGCATTCAAAATGCTTTGGGAATATGACTGTGTTGTCCATGCTCAAAAAACTGTGTGTAATCAGTAAAAATTTGATGCGCGGCGTCACTGGCTGAGTGATGTCACAATCAGCAAGCTACAAAAGCGCATGGAGCATTCATGAAGCGCTCTATGTGTATTTCATGTTGAATTCTTTGTCTATTGTTTGTAAAAGAAAAATTTAATCCAGCCTCGTGCGGCTAAGTCAGTTTCCAAAGGAAGCCGAATGCAAGCACTGCACTCGCATTTCAATGCGATCACGCCGCTCCCGAGTGCCAGTCTTCCATTAGAGTGATCACGCTCCTCTCATTTCTGGCACCAGTCTCGCTGAGGTGGAGCAGTGCACCAGTTCCTGGGCATTGTCAATGGACATTGCAGAGAGTTCAAGGCAGGCTTGTCCCTTTCTCCAACCTCACCTGCACTCGCTCATAGACTCGTAAGCCCGCCTTCAGTGGTTTCTTCCCCCTGCTCCGAGACAATTTAGCCCCACCTCTCTTCCGGCTCGTGCTTTGTGAGCAAAGCCCTGTACGGTGACAAATCTGAGGACTGTCCTCTTCAATAAGAGGGCTTTGACCAAAAGGCCCTGACAGGACATTCGGGAGGGTGGCCGGAAGGCGTGTAGCACCGCCTCGTCTCGGTGCCCCGTCCTATTTCAGCCACGAAATGTGCTTCACGGCATGGCCAGCTCCAGCGAGCTCCCTCCTCGGTTTCCGCCCAACATCGTTGCAGACCAGGAGGACCCGCCACTAGAGCTGAACCAGGGCGTAGCCCTGGCTCTAGGCATACCAGAGGCCAGTTTTGAGAGAGACTACCTGACAGCCTTGTCATTTCTGCCAGATGTGTCTCGGTGGGTCCTGCGTACTGTAGAGCGAGGCTATATGATTCAGTTTGGGTCTCATCCACCCTGTTTTGACGGGGTTTGTTGACCCGAGCAGGCTCTGGTCATAGAAAAAGAAGTAAGCACCCTCCTGAGGAA